>NC_043008.1:51549665-51559665 GCF_006345805.1 Octopus sinensis
TCGTCTGCTCGACAGAAGTTAACTATCAAACACATTCGCGCTCACCCATGACTGACTTCATATATTAATAGCGAAACACTGCCCCGAAAAACCTATGTTTTTATAATCATCTAAAACTAGTTAAGACTGTCATATTGACAATCTTTCTATCTTTCGGTATTAGTATATGACGTCATTCAGTTTGATGTGTTCGGCAATTTTGGTGTGGGCGGGCTTATATCCTTGACTTTTCTTCCGTTACATTGTCTTTGATCTGAGCAGTCGAAGACACACACACACGTTCTCGCTATCTACCCAGTCTACTAATCAGCGGCTGGGATTAGTCCCTCACTCATATCAATTTTTTTCTCAATAAAATGAAAATTACTTATTTCTGTAAGATTTGCTTAATATGCGAGTATGTATGTATTTTTGTACATGTATATGTTTGTGTGTATTTATGTATTTTTGTGCATGTATATTGTATCTTTAACTTGTTTCAGTCATAAGACTGCTGCCATGCTGGGGCACTGCGTTGAAGAATTTTTAGTCAAATGAATCAACCTGAGTACTTTTACTTTTAAGTCTGGTACTCATTCTATCCTTCTCTTTTCCTGGACTACTACGTTACGAGGTGGTAGATAAGCATAGACATACACACACACACACACACACACACAGAGGATGGGCTTCTTTCTGTTTCCATCTATGAAATTCACTCACAAGACTTTTGTCAACTGGAGGCTATAGTAGAAGACACTTGCCCAAGGTGCCACACAGTGGGACTGAACCCCCAGAGCCGTGTGGATGGGAAGCATACTTCTTACCAGGCAACCATGGTCGGTACAATATGTATTTTTGTGTATGTATGAATGGGTAACGTTGTTGTTGAACACTTTCTCAAAAAAGAACTTTTCCTTTATTTTCATTGTTTCCTCATCAGTAATTTCCATCTGTCACTTTTGCTAGTGTACTCCCCACCACCTCACACGCTTTAACTATAAGTTTATTCCATGGCCTCTAGTTTTCAGCTGTTTCTACTGACCACTAGTTGTTTTTACATTACTCTTTACTCTTACTCTTTTACTTGTTTCAGTCATTTGACTGCGGCCATGCTGGAGCACCGCCTTTAGTCGAGCAAATCGACCCCGGGACTTATTCTTTGTAAGCCCAGTACTTATTCTATCGGTCTCTTTTGCCGAACCGCTAAGTGACGGGGACGTAAACACACCAGCATCGGTTGTCAAGCAATGCTAGAGGGACAAACACACACACATACACATACATATACATATATATACATATATACGACAGGCTTCTTTCAGTTTCCGTCTACCAAATCCACTCACAAGGCATTGGTCGGCCCGGGGCTATAGCAGAAGACACTTGCCCAAGATGCCATGCAGTGGGACTGAACCTGGAACCATGTCGTTGGTTAGCAAGCTACTTACCATACAGCCACTCCTGCGCATTGGTTAATTTTTTTTTTTGACTCTAGGCACAAGGCCCGAAATCTTTGGGGAGTGGGCCAGTTAATTAGATTCTACCCCAGTATGCAACTGGCATTTAATTTATCGACCCTGAAAGGATGAAAGGCAAAGTCAACCACGGCGGAATTTGAACTCAGAACGTAAAGAGAAACGAAATACCACTAAGCGTTTCGCCTGGCGTACTAACGTTTCTGCCAGCTGACACATTCCTGATTATATAGAGGTAGATTGGCATATCTACACAAGTGTGCCCCACCCTGACTTTGTTTCTTCATAACCTTTGGTAAAAATGTATATTTTCATCGTGAGATTTTCTAGTTGGTGTACATTTTGAGTACAGGTACTGAACCTCTTATTCAGCAACCTTAGGACCAGAGGTGGTCTGGATTTCTGGATACAGGCCAAATATATACTGAAAGTATGAAATAAACAACAGAAAGTAAAGAACAAAATTGTGTAACATATACTAATTAATACATTTGTAAACCAGGATCTGTTTGATCCTTATTAAGCTACTTAAAACGATTAAAATATAGAATACTGTACTACATATAATGTATAGGCGAACTACTGCAGCCCACGAAATTCAAAGCTAGCCAATTTCAAAAATACCTGTATTTCTGGATTCTGGATAAGAGGTTCGGTACCTATATATTGGAATTTCTTTTACAAAAAAAAATGTTGTGATGATGAAGGTGGATAATTCACAGAGGAATGATATGAGGAACCAATGTCGAGATGTGTGAATTATTTGAGTCATCCTCTCTCAGTTTTTTCAAATCAAATTCTGACATAATCGTAATGTACACCATCTGAAAAATATCTCCTGTGGTGGTGGTAGCAGCAACAATGGTGGCAGCAGTGGTGTGAGTGGGGCACACATCTATAGTTATGCCACTGGATTCAATGTAGAAATTTATCTGTTTTGTCTACACAATTCTAAATGGAATAAATCTAAAAACAAACTGAAATTTTGTGGTAGAGACAGGCAAAAGTATGGAAAAGGCCAGCGGAAGAAAGACTACTGGAATAAAATATAAAACTAATTTAAAGATTGCCACTAACAACACATGTTAATTGCAAACCAAAATATAGATTTATAAACATCTTTGTAAAATGAAAAATGTTTGCTCAATTTTATTCATTACTGAATAATAAAAGTAAAAGTGAAGTTTTAAACTCAAAGATCACTATTGTTTCAAAATAAATAGTCACTTCTTTATATTAACTTTATTTTTATTTAAATAATAAAATAATTTTCTGTGTCGGTGACAAAAAGTTTGTGACAACTGCCAAAAACAGTAGTAAAATCTGTCTCAATACCTCACTGAAATATTAGATTTGAGTAATTTGCTGTGTAAGAATAAAAGTCCATAAATAAGATGATAATTATATTACATAATAAAAAAACCAATAATGTAGAGATTTGCTAATCCAGTACCCGTAGAATCTGGATAAATGCAGATTATCAAATATATTGGTGGACTGGAACTCATTCTTGAAATGTAACAAAATCATATTTTAGGTAAATAATAAGCAAAAACAAAAAATAAATACACGTGCTGGACTTATTGAATACTAGGTTATGGGAGCTTTACTGTATCACCTTTATAAGTACTGGATGTAGAAGAAGCTAGTATGATCTGCTGGATGTGTAATGCCAGTGTGCATACACAACTGTAAGCGCCCTGAAAGAAAAGTTGGACATAAGCATCAAATGTGATGTGCAAGAGAGACGACTCCGCTGGTATGGTCATATGTTACATATGGATAAAGATAGCTGTGTAAAGAAGTACCACACCCTAACTGTGGAAGGAACCTGTGAAAGAGGTAGACTTAGGAAGACCTTTGAACATTGGGCCTCACAGAGGCAATGACAGGAGACTGAGACCTTAGGAGATATGCTGTGATTGAGAAGACGCAGCCATTACTGATGCTAGTGTTGCATGTCCAGCCCATTTAAGAGTACCCTTGTTGCATTGGGCGATATGATATGTTTGAGAAGACCTGTTGAGTCAAGTAAAACCAAAATTGTAGCTGTAGCCAGTGCCCTCTGACTGGCTCCCATGCTGGTAGCATGTAAAAAGCACTATCCAAATGTGATCGATTGCAGGACTGCCTGACTGGCTTGCATGCTGATGGCACATAGAAAGCACCATCCGAACGTGGCTGATGCCAGGCCTGTCTGACTAGCTCCTGTTCCAGTGATACGTAAAAAGCACCCACTACAGTCTTGGAGTGGTTAGTGTTAGGAAAGGCATCCAACTGTAGAAACACTGCCAGATCAGATTGGATCTTGGTGCAGCTACTGGCCCTCCAAACCGTCCAACCTATGCTACCATGGAAACTGGATGTTAAACAATGATGATGATGAAAAACCCTTGTCTGACAAATGTTTTGTGAGTTAATTTGGTTGAAAGAAGCCCTTCATATGTGCATCTATGTGAGTGTGCATGAATGTTTACATCTTGTGATTTCATTTGTGCGAAATAGTGATATGATGTTTACATTGCTAGTTGACATGACTTGTCTTTCTGCACTTTCACAGACATCATCATCATCATTTAACATCTGTTTACCGTACTGGCATGGGTTGAATGGTATGACAGGGTCTGGCAAACCACTGGGCTGCACCAAACTCCAGTGTGAGCTTTGGCATGGTTTCTGTAACTGGATGGCCTTCCTAATGCTAACCACTTTACAATGTGTACTGGGTTTTTTTTTGTGCTATTGGTACAGCTATTTGTGTTGTGATCCAATTTTTGTGATGATTATTGAGCCTCATATAGTTTTTTAAGAGATAGAACAACAGTGATATTAACATGTTGGGAAATAAAACTTATAAATATAAGTTTAATTAACTTTACAATAGTCATGATGTAGATCTGCAAAATCACATTGCTCTGTTTGTCTCAAACAGCTCACAGTTGGGCTCAAAAAACAAGAGCCTTGTTTGTTTTAGTCTTTTCTTAAATGAAACTTTGCTGGGGACAATGCAGTGTGATACATATTTGCATTTTACATTTGAGAGGATAATATTCTAAAGTAGCTTTTCAATCCCCCACTTTCTGTGCCTGTTGTCATCATTTTCTGCTTTCTTTCCATGCTGACATCAGTTGGACATTTTGACAGGATCCAACAAATCAGATGACCCCACCATCTTGCTCCAAAGTCTCATTAATATCTCCTATGGTGTTATTAGTACATCATTGTATTGCTCAATAGACCATCATGAAATATGTGTTACCTACAATGAGATTCTTTCAGGTTCTGACAAGGCTTTGGGTGGCCTGAGGCAGTAGTAGACACTTGCACAAAGTGCCACACAGTGCGACTGAAACTGAAACCATGTGGTTGAGAAGCAAGCTTCTTATCACACAGCCTTACCCTTGCCTCAATACCATCATCATCATCATCGTCATTTAATGTCCGCTTTCCATTCTGGCATGGGTTGGACGGTTTGACTGAGACTGATGAGCCAGAAGGCAGCACCAAGCTCAGTCTGATCTGGCAAAGTTTCTACTGCTTGATGCCCTTCCTAATGCCAACCACTCCGAGAGTGTAGTGGGTGCTTTTACATGCCACCAGCATGAGGGCCAGTCAGGCAGTACTGGCAACAACCATGCTCAAAAGGTATTTTTTATGTGCTACAAGCACGGAAGCCAGTCCAGTGTCACTGGCAATGACCATGCTCGAATGTTGTTTTACACATGTCACTGGTACACGTGCCAATAAGGTGATGCTGGCAATGATCACACTCGAATGGTGCTTTTTGTGTCACTGGCACAGGAGCCAATCCGTGGCCCTGGCAACGATCATGCTCATATGTGCTTTTAACGTTCCACTGGCACAAGTGCCAATCAGGTGGTACTGTCATCAGCCACGTCAGCGATTTTGATTTCACTTGCCTCAATAGGTCTTCGCAAGCAAAGTTTATTGTCCGATGAATGTGTTATTCTCTAGAACACTTCCTATGAAATATCCTAATTTTCATTTCCATTTTACCACGACGATGCAAAAAAATCCATGGCTATTCAAAAATATTGTCACACTCCAAAATAAGCTAAACCTCATTCATCAATAGGTGGATTAAAAAAGTATAAAATTTAATACATCAAAATTTCAGGCCATTCATTACAGAGAGAATACACACAAATCACAATATCCGACACAAGAATGATGCAGAGCCCTCATGACTTAGGAGTAATCATATCAAATGATGCATCTTTCATTAGCCACATCACCAAACTGACCTCTAAATGCAGGCATCTCATAGGTTGGATCCTACAAACCTTTGTGACAAGAGAATCAGTAGTTAGGCTTACTCAATGGAAAACCTGAGTTCTGAGCAGGTTAGATTACTGCTCACAGCTTTGGTCTCCTAACTCATCCGGTCTCATAAAAGAAATTAAAAGGTTACAAAGAATGTTCACCAGTAAAATACCTTTGGTTAAAAGACTTGTCCACTGGGAATATTTGAAAGCATTGCATCTCTACTATCTTGAATGCTGAAGAGTAATTTGCGATCACATATGTATGGAAAATCCTGTTCCAAACTCCAACATTAGAGAGAATTTTAATGCATGAAATGTTAGACACTTTCGGCTTCCAGATATACCACCTTCGAAATCATGAGCAAAGGTACTTCATCTTGTGATGAAAAATGGGGTCATGAATGTAAAAGTTTATCAAGCATTGATGTATGATAATGAAAAAAATTATTATACCTGTGTTTGTTTTGATATTAAGATTGAAAAAGAAGCACAGCTGTGTTTGTAAAAAATTTGGACCTGAGTTTGCACCCCCTAAGCAAATTTCATTCCTGGGCTACTGTACATACATGCATGCATTCATTCATTCATTCATTCATGCATCTGGTTATGCATAGCTAATTTTTGCTTCGCAAAGGCGAAATATAGAACTTTAAAATAAATTTTATATTTTACATTGCTCGTTGTTCTCTCCACAAAGTTTCTTCATGAGACAGTTTTAGGCCCAGTTGGATGTTCATTTTCCTTTTCTTAATCTTAATTGCTGAATGAGTTTGGTTTTATGGTTGGTTTATTGGTTTGATTCTATTACTCATTGGTATCCGTCTATCTCATGGAATCAAGTACTTGCAGGAATAGATGTGTTTATATAGGGCATGCTTTCAACAGATCATGATTAACTCTTCATATAGAAACTGCATTCCTTTGTTAACATAGAGATTACTAATTTGTTTCCAGGAATTCAGTTTCGATTTCATTCCACTTGGTCTTCCTGAAATTCAAGTTCATGAGGAGTGAGTCATGTTTGATTTTATTTGAACCGGATACTGATAATTGTATAATTTTGTGGTCGGAAATAGCTGTGGGAATGATCTGAACATTGTGAGTGAAGTCTGTATCGGTGGTAAAGACTAGGCTGAGTATGCTTTTTCCCCCAAGTTGGACGGGTAATGATTTGTTATATGAGGCAGTCTTTTAGTAGTGTCACAAAGAGCATTCATATCTCTCCTATTCAGTTGCATAATTTCAGGTTGGATATAATTCTCAGGCCGGCTGAAATTAGGAAAACTAAAATCTCCTGCTAAATGTACATTGGCCAGTGGGCTGGCCTCATTTGAGGTTTAGCTTATAAGCGTCAAAGCATCTTTGATCTCCGCAGTTAGTTGCACCAGGAAGCCAGTTGGTAATATCTATGATTAAATTGAAGTCAATCACATGCATTATTAGTGCAGTGCACACTGTTGGAGTGGTAGAGGAGGACATTTGTTACCAGGTCTTCTTGGATGAAAATCGCTATTTCTCATTGTTTCTGTGTTATGTAGTCAGTTCTAAGTAATACATAACTTGGCATATGTACATCCACATCTAATACGCCTGGGGTCAGGTATGTTTCATTTAGTGCTACACATATTGACTTTTCTCACTGTATGAGCTCTCTCTCTCACTGTGCAAGGTCTCTAAGATATGATATTTATAGTCAATTTGTGAAGTGTGAAAGATCTCGTATATTCGGCATTATCATAGAGTTGAGTTTGTGAGTTAATGACAGCAATGGTGTGTGGTTGTGAACTGGAGTAATAGCAGTGGTTGGTGCTGTGTGAGAGTTAGAAGTCTTTTTTATTTCTTTTACCAGATTCACTATGGTTTGTGGCTGTTGATTTTACAGTAGATATCTCAGTGACATCTGGATTTCAATGAAAGTCTGGACCAACACTGCCACTGTAAAGGATATTTCTCTTGTAGATTTGGTGGTGATTTGAAGTCATGCTTTTACTAGTGCATAGAGTCCCTAAAAGATTAGTGAAGGGACAGTCACACATCTGACTTAATCTTTTATGTTGGGAAAGCAACAGATTTTAAGAGTCCAGGTTACATGTGTAGTAGTTATTAAGTGTGATTTAGCATTTAGAAGTGTTGATGGTGGTGTTGTAAGATGTGTGGTTTGGCATTGGCTGGTATTGCTTGTGCAAATTATGCATCTTGTCCTTGGAAAATGGGTGAAGCTACAGTCACTGCATTTGCATAGTTTCTCATGTTGAGAATAGCAACATATTTTTGGGTTTCGTGTGATCATGATTTTACTTTATTTGTAGTTGGTAAATTTATCATGGAGCTGTCAGGTATACATTCAGATTGAAGTGGATAGTAATGGGGAGGTAGGTAGGAAGAAAAGAGTGGTACTTCACTAATTGGAGTAGTAGTAGTGGTAATGGTAGTAGCAGTAGATTAGAATAGCAATGGCTATGATGGATCTCTTGTGTTATTCTGAGAAGAATTTGAGTGACCTGACTGTGGAGAAGAGTGAGAGACTGTGTTGTTTAATGAGTCATCAATTGTTCTAGTATTAAAGAGTGACTGTCAATACTAATCATGTTGTTATTGCTATTGTCTATTTGTGGTAAGGGTAATTGCAGTAGAATATAATGGCAATAATGAAGATGATGGGTCATTTGTGGTATTTTGAGAAAATGAGAAAGTGGGGATAACTACACAGAGAAGGGTTCTTGATTGTGGAGTTTAATATTTCATTAATTGTGCTAGTATTGAGGAGTGGCCTTGGCTTTTGTTGTTTTGTTGTTGCTATATTGTTATTACACACACACACACACACACACACACACACACACACACACATACATATATGTATATATATATGTCTACATATATATATATGTATATATATATATATATATATCTACTTAAGGCGGAGAGCTGGCAGAAACGTTAGCACGCAGGGCAAAATTCCGCTGAGGTCAACTTTACCTTTCATCCTTTCGGGGTTGATAAATTAAGTACCAGTTACGCATTGGGGTCGATGTAATCGACTTAATCCGTTTGTTTGTCCCCTCTGTGTTTAGCCCCTTGTGGGTAGTAAAAAAATATATATATATCTACTCACAAATATATATATATATGGTGCAGACATGGCTTTGCAATTAAGAAACTTGCTTCCTACCATATGATCTTAGGTTCAGTCCCACTGTATGCCACCTTAAGCAAGTGCCTTTTACTCTGGGCCCAGGGCTGACCAAAGACTTGTGATTGGATGTGGCTGATGGAAACTAAAAGAAGTCTACCATATATGTCTTAGTCTAGACAATAGACTCCCTCAAATGCTCGGTGGCTGGGGATCATTAGAACGCATCAGTTATTATTTATTATTTTGCATCAATTGTTGTTCATCTATGTTATTGCCATTTTATGTTTTGTTTAAATTAACCTCTAACTCAGGTAACCTTGTGACCGCGTGTGTACCGTTGGCGATTTTTTTTCCTCTGTCTTCCCTTCTCTGGATCTTTCCTTCTCCTATGTTTCCAACGAAGAGCTCCGCTTGAAACGTTAAACCCTACTTCTTTCCTTCTTTCCTGAGCGTCCAATAATACTATATTTGTTCCACGTCCTCGCGTTATTGTGTTTTTCTGTGCTTTCTTGTTTGCATAAGGTGGAAGTAGATATCTTCAAAAAGAACTAGACATCTTCCTCTTCACAGAATTGGATGAACCAACAGCTGGGACAGAGGCACATACATACATATACATATATATATATATATATTATATATATATATATGTATATATATATATATATATATATATATATATATATATATATATATATACATATACATATACATATATATATATATTCTTTCTTTTCTTTTCTTCCTGTCTGTCTTGATAGACAATGGGTCGCGCCAAGGGTGGGGCCTACTTTGATGATGAGCAGCGTCTGCTGTGACTGAACAGTCCAATTCTAGAGTGGCAGTCCCTGGTACAGTTGCTGCACACGAACATCGATGGGTACGTGTGGGGTGTTGCTGCAGTTGGCCTCCTCCTGTCCCGCCTGTCCGACCACAGCTGTGCTCTCCTTTCCTCAGCCATGGAAACGCCTTTCCTCACTGTCCGACGCCAGGCAGAGCGGTTCGCAGCTGTTACCTCCCACGTGTCCACACAGATGTTGGCAGTCCTCAGGTCGCACTTGCACACATCCCTGTATCGTAGCTGTGGACGTCCCTTGGGTCGGGATCCCGTGGTGAGTTCG
>NC_043008.1:51562165-51574665 GCF_006345805.1 Octopus sinensis
GTGGTGTGAAAAAGTGCCACACCCTAGCAGTTGAGGGAACCTATGGAAGAGGTAGACCCAGGAAAACCTGGGACGAGGTGGTGAAGCACGACCTTCGCTCTTTAGGTCTCACCGAGGAAATGACCAGAGACCAAGACCTTTGGAAGTATGCTGTGCGTGAGAAGACCCGGCAGGACAAGTGAGGCCATAACCCATGGCCCCTACCTGGGACGTAGTCAGTCCACCTGTGCATACCTTCCTTCTTGGGACACATAACTCTACTTGTGAAGACCTGTTGAGGCAAGTGAAAATCAAAAAATCAAATCAAAATTGAAATCGATCAACATCAATGGAAATTGTAGTTGTGATACCAGTGCCGGTGGCACATAAGAGAACCATCCGAACTTGGCCATAGCCAGCACCGCATCGACTGGCCTCCGTGCTGGTGGCACGTAACAAACATCATCCGATCATGGCCGTTGCCAGCCTCGTCTGGCACCTGTGTTGGTGGCACATAAAACGCACCCACTACACTCACGGAGTGGTTGGCATTAGGAAGGGCATCCAGCTGTAGAAACACTGCCAGATCTGACTGGCCTGGTGCAGCCTTCAGGCTTCCCAGACCCCAGTTGAACTGTCCAACCCATTCTAGAATGGAAAGCGGACGTTAAACACCCACATATGCTCATGCACACACACACACACACACACACACATACACACGGACATATGTATATACATTCATATCATGCAGTGCCAAGTTAAAAGCACCCAGCACACACTGTAAAGTGGTTGGTGTTAGGAAGGGCATCCAGCCTTAGAAACCATGCCAAATTAGACTGGAATCTGGTGCACCTCATCAGCTTGCCAGTTCCAGTTAAACCGTCCAACCCATACCAGCATGGAAAACAGACGTTAAAGGAACATGATGACGATGAAACAATACAAGATGATCTTGTGTTGTGTCAAGGTGAAGTATCTTAGAACAAGTATCATGCAATATGATGACAATGAAATAAGTCATAAGTGTTTCATTTGATATCCATTAAATCCTTAATTTAGTATAATTGAAATTGAGATTATTATTCATATTGAGATTTGAATGCATAAATCATGTAGAGACAGGCAGAAAGAGAAAAAGTGAAAGAGAGGGAAAGAAAGAGAAACAAGGAGAGTGAAGTGTCTTGTTCAAGGATATTCTTGCTATAGGATATAAAGCACAAATATGAAATCCCTGATCTGTAGAGTATATAACTTTCAATAAGTCCTCATGTATGGAGAACAATTGTATAACACATACGATGAACCCACAGGTTAACTGTAAGATTAGGAATGTAGTCTATATCTTAAGATGTACTGAGGAATGGTGCAGAAACAAGACAACAGCTTACAGTGATGATACAGCACATAGCATAAGGAAGAAGACAGGCAAACATAGGAGGGAACTCTAAGAGGAGAAAGATTGTCTGTGCTCTACCAACATGCTCAATTAGAACATTGAGGTTCAGTTAAAACACAGAGGTTAGGATATGATCAATGCATAGAACAGACATGGCACTTAGAAAGAATTGAACAAATATTTTAATAGAACCTCACATTTCCTACAAGCTTTCAATTTTTTTTTGTTCCCCTATAAACACAAAATCATTTGAAGTGTCAAGAATTATAAAAAAACATTTGGTATTATATCAACTGACAAAGGACTCTATCTCTTTTTATCTTTACAGTTTGTAAATACGATAAAAATAAGGAAACTGATAATGCTCATCTCTAAGAATAGTTGATATAAAAATTGTCAAGAAGATCCACTTCATTCCATATACCACCATGTTATTTCTTTCCTGTTGGAGTATTTTGGTTTTCATTTGTCTTAATTTTGCAAGTAAGTTCTTGTTGTTATTTTTATTATTTGTTTGTGAAATCACTGAGTATGGCTGTGTATGATCAAGAAATTTGTTTCCAGGTCAGTTTCTATTGTATCAGGTCACCCCATAAGTTCTCTCCTAATTTTACCTTTTTTAAAATTGAATTAAATTTAACAGTATTTTAGAATGTTTAATGGAATTTAAATATATTTTTATGCATTTGTGTACATTTAAACTAATTAAATATTATTTTACAGGATAATAGAATTCAAATTTTTTTGATTAAAACCCTTTCTAATATGGAAGTATCCAAAGAACATTTGAGGCACATAATGCTTTATGAGTATAAAAACAGGAAACTCTGCAGCCGAAGTGACTCGAAACATACACTCAGTTTATGGGAAAGAATGCTTGAATGAAAGAACTTGCAGAAGATGGTTTGCAAAATTCAGAAGTGGAGATTTCAGCCTTGAAAATGAAGATCGAATAGAGGACATCCAGTTGAGTTTGATGATATGCTCTTTGAGGCATTACTTGAAGAAAATCCTGATTATCAGTTGAAGAATTGGCAATAAAGCTTAGTTCAAACCATACAACTATTCATCGTTATCTTTAACAACTTGGAAAGGTTCCTAAACTTGGAAAATGGATGCCTCATGAATTGCCCAAAAGCAACCACAAATCTTGACATCTGCTCTTCTCCATTCTCGTGAACTCATTTCACCCTTTTTGGATAGACTTGTGACTGGTGACGAAAAATGGATCTTCTATCGAAATGTTAAATGTCGTAAACAGCGGCTTGGTAAAAGGGAAAAAGCTCAACCACAGCCAAGAAGGGAACTTCATAGGAAAAAGGTTCTTCTCTCTATCTGGTGGGATTGCAAAGGAGTATTTCACTTTGAATTGTTACCGTCTAATGCAACAATCAATGTTCAAGTCTACTGTCAGCAATTAGAGCATTTGAACCAAGCTTTGAAGAAAAAAGACCCGCCTTAGTGAATCGTAAAGAAGTTATGTTTTAAAAGTACCCTAGATGCTTGAGAAGACCTGTTGAGTCAAGTAAAACCCAAATCATAACTATGGCCAATGCTTCCTGACTGGCTTCTGTTCTGGTGGCATATAAAATGCATCCTCCAAACATAGTCGATGCCAGTGCCCCCTGACTGGCTCCCATTCAAGTGGCACGTAAAAAGCACCATCCATATATGATCAATGCCAGGGCTGCCTGACTGGCTTCCATGCTGCTGGCATGTAAAAAGCACCATCCAAATGTGACTGATGCTAGCTTGCTGGCAGCATGTAAAAAGCGCTATCCAAATGTAATCAATGCCAGGCCCACCTGAGTGGCTCCTGTGCCAGTGGCATGTAAAAAGCACCCGCTACACTCTCGGATTGGTTGGCGTTAGGAAGAGCATCTAGCTGTAGAAACATTACCAGATCAGATTGGAGCTTGGTACAGCTGCTGGCATTCCAAACCTCAGTCAAACTGTCCAACCCATGCCAGCATGGAAAACAGACATTAAACGATGATGATGATGATGAGGAGGAGGAGGATATAAATAAAGTGCAGATAAACTAGAAAATATTTGTAAATAAGGATGGTACAAATCCTAAAAACAAACAGTACCTTTCTCTAAGAGATTGGCAGGCAGAAATTTAGCATGATATAATTAATATATGCAAGCCTAGCTCAGCAGGGCATTGCAGAGCATAAAAACTATAATATTTAAGCAAGCATCAATGGATAACATTGGAAAATTTACTTTCCCTTGTCTTCAATTTAATGATGGATGGTCTAGAGGAGAAGAGGAAAACAAAGATGCTATAACAGCCGATGGATTATCATTATCTCCATTTTAGTCTAAATAGCAGTGTCTTTTAAACAGGACTAAATGAATATAACCAGGAAATGTAGAAGAAGACATTGTACTTAATATGACCTTTTGGTCCTTTTTATTATTTTTTAATTGAAAATGTTGGAATGACCTTTTATTTTTGTTTTTGTCCAAAGTATTCCGGAACATTGGTTACTCATTAGTGACTTCAAACTGTCGGCATGAAGGATTCCAAGAAGCAACCCAGTTTGGAAAAGAAGGATCTGCATGCTTAAAGATCCTTTGAATAATCAGAGATTTAAAGTGTTTAATGAGAAGAAGGAGATACATGAAATATGAGTGGATGTTGTGAAAAAAATTGATAATAATACAATCAGATTTATGTCTGACTCTTAAAGAAAACATGTTAAGAAAACCATTTTCTTGGGATAAAATTGTAGGATGACGTCAGCAGCTGGAGAGCTGGCTGGAGCTTGGGGATGACCGGAAGAAGGTGCAGGAGTGACGTGCGCGCAGACAGATGAGGATTGGGCCTTTTCAATCGGGGTAACCGACAGTGCTGGACGTATAAGCACTTCGACAAGGTAAAGGAAAAGCAGCTGCTATTTTTAGCATTCGGGTCGGGCTACGTGGAAGAGTGCGTTACCACCAGAGAGGACTGCATCGACGAAGAGAAGGTAGGTGTCTTTACTTCAAATCTCCTGCTTACACCACAAGCTATTTCGGCACTCCACATAAGACATCACCACGATGGCAGCTAAAATCAGGATCGCCAGCGACGTTATCAGACCCTTTAATGGTGAGGGCGATGTAGTGGCCTGGATGCGTAAAATCAGGCTTGTGGCGAGATTGCAAGGCATTAGCGATGTGGTGAGCCTTATGGCACTATATTTGGAAGGGAGCGCGTTGACTCTGTATCTCGAGATGGGCGAAGAAGAAAGTCTGAGTGAGGAGAAGATTGAGCGACATCTGAGAGAGTCTTACACCGAGTGTGAATATACAGCCTTTGTTAAGCTGGGCACGATTAGATGGATGGGAGAGCAGGTGGATGAATACGCGATGGGGGTGCGCAGGCTGGCCACACTGGCTGGGTTTACAGGAGAAAGCCTGGACAGAGCAGCGCGACTGGCGTTCGTAAGTGGGTTGCCTGACGATGTAGGGATTCGACTGCAGCAATTGTCCGGGGGTAAAAAGATGGCGCTGAGTGAACTTGAGACTCAAGCCCGCGTGTTGATGCAAAACACTGGACGGAAGGCAATAGCGATGGCGGTAACGGAGGAGCATAAAGACGGACGACGGCCGGAGAAAGACGCGAAGAAGCCTACCTTGCAATGACAACGGCCGTTCTCAGGCCGGTGTTTTAGATGTCAGGGGTCGCACATGGCGAGGAAGTGTATGCAACCAAGGCCCGTCTGCTATCGATGCAGGCAGACAGGGCACATCGCCCGTGATTGCGACCAGGGAAACGACCGTGGGGAAGTTGCTGCCTCTCGAACTTTCCCCGCAAACGAGTAGAGATGCTTTTGGAGACGCTGCCCTTAATTGATGTCGAGGCCGAGGGTAAGTCGTTCAAGGCCCTCGTGGATACAGGTTGCACGACCACCCTTGTGACGAAGAAATGGAATGGGGCAAGTAGCGTCTGGGCGATCGACGGCAGCGAAATCCGATGCAGCAATGTAGAGATAGTGGTGCGAGGCGCGACGCTAAGGCTGCAGGTAATTGTTGTTGACGAGGTTGATGTGGTAATGGGGATGGACGCCATCAACCGCCTCAGTTGTGTCAGTATTGTAGGAGATGTATGTTCGGAAGCGTGGCGGTATTGTGCACTGTGAGTCAGGATCGCCAGAGAGAGCAGAGCCCCGCGAGGGACTGCGCCGCTTACACCATTAAGGACAAGGATTTTCAGGCGGCGTTCGATGGTCAGCGGTGGACGATAGAGTGGCAATGGAAAGACGAGCCCCAGATGCTGAAAAACAGGGTGAGCTGCTATCAGCATACCCTGAAAGGCCACGCCGGGGTTGAGTTTGAAGACGAGGTAGAAAGGTGGATCGAGGAAGGGGTCCTTGTCCCGTGGGAGGTGGAGGTAGTGGGTGGAGTGCTACCTCTGATGTCGGTGGTGCAGCCGATGAAGGGAAAAGTCAGATCAGTACTGGAGTTTAGAGAGCTAAACGAGCATATATCATGCCACACGGGAGGTGAGGTGACGGACGTTTGTGGCGAGATGTTACATGTGTGGAGACAGTCGACCAAGGCAGCGACGATTGTCGACTTGAAATCGGCATACTTGCAGCTCCATGTGAGTGACAAACTGTGGCAATATCAGCTGGTGTGGTACAAGGGCCCGACGTACTGTTTAACCAGGCTGGATTATGGACTGAATTCCGCTATGAAGATCATGGCGGCAGTGCTTAAGTCCGTCCTAGGGAAAGAGGACAAGATAAGAAAGGCAACCAGTTCTTACATAGATGACATTTTGGTGGACGAAATTGTAGTGCCAGCCAACGAGGTAGTGAGACATCTGGAGAAGTTCGGACTGATTGCGAAGCCACCGGAGCCGATGGAAGGGGGAGCTGCACTGGGGCTGAAGCTGTGAAGAGATAGATTGGGTGAGTTGGTGTTCAGGAGAGGAAATGAAATCCCAGAGCTGAGTCCCAGCGTCAGCAGGAGAGAGCTGTTCTCGGTGTGTGGGAAGTTGGTCAGTCACTACCCGATCGAGGGGGAGAGTTGGGGCGACAAGGTGAGAGAAGGGACGGTGGTGATGATGCAGGAAATCTTAGAGAGGACAAGAGTGGAAGACCCGGTCAGGGGGAACTGGTATGTGCCCAAGACGGAATGCGGGACCATCTGGTGTGATGCTAGCAGTATAGCGATAGGGGTTGTGTTGGAGATCGAAGGCGGTGAGGTGGAGGACGTAGCCTCGCTTCGGAAAGCAGATGACTTTAACCACATCAATGTTGCCTAATTAGACACGGTGCTGAAGGGGGTGAACTTGGCCCTGAAATGGGGGCTGTGCTCAATTGAAATCCGGACGAATTCGGCCACTGTGCTTGTCTGGGTAGGATCGGTGATCACCGGTGAGAGGAGAGTTCGGACGAAAGGTGCCACGGAGATGTTGATGAAGTGCTGTCTAGGAGTCCTAGGAGAACTGATTGCTGAGTTCGGACTGAAGCTGATCATGGTTTTCATGCCTTCGGAGAGAAGCAGGGCAGACGCACTGACTATGGTGAAAAGGGCGTGGTTGGAGGAGCTGGAGAAGGGATAGAGATAGCTGAAAAAAATTAAAAATGGATCGTAAAGAGGACCGTAACTAAATACCACAAGGCATTTTGTCCGTTCAGTGCTGGAATGGAAAGGGATAGCTGCAATGTGTCGGTTGGATGACTCCGAACTGAAGAGACTGCACACTAGACATTACTTGGGTGTGGAAAGGACCTTGTATCTCACGAAGAAGATTGATGCTGACGTCACTAGGAGAAGCATCTGGAAAGTGGTCGGGAGCTGTGACAGGTGTCAGTCCATTGACCCTGCTTCATGCGGGCATGAGCAAGGAAACCTTTCGGTGGAGCACAACTGGAAGAGGCTACCTGTGGATGTGATGCACTACCGTCAGGGAATGTATCTCTCCATGGTCGACTGTGGAGGGAGTCGAGAACAGGCATTGCTGATGAGATTGCGCAGATTTTGAATGGGATATTTTTGGAGAGGGGTCCTGTCGAAGAACTGCTAATGGACAACGGGGCAGCATTTCATACGGAAGCGTTGAGGGATATGCTTGACTGGTGGAAAGTGCGTCGCTTGTTCAGAGCAGCGTATAGGCTGAGTGGTAACAGAATCATAGAGAGGCACCAGCGGACAGTCAAGGCCATAGCGGAAAGAGGGCACATTTCGCCGCTGGAAGCAGTTTTCTGGTACAATATGTCTCCCCGATCTGGACAAGCTGAAGAATCTGTGCTACAAAGAGCGATATTTAAATATGAATGGAGGTGTCTGAGTAAAGTGCCGGAGTGTTACGAGGGAGAGAAGGGACCTGCTTATGTGAAAATAGGGGAGGAAGTCTGAGTTAAGCCGCCGAAGGCATGCTGTACGTCTCAATGGAGCAGAGAAACGGTGATAGCGGTCAATTCCAGAAACAACATCTCCGTGGATGGAATGCCGCGACATGTCTTAGGCCTTCGCAGGATTGTTGCTTTGTCGGATGATGATTGTGGAGAGGAGGAGAATGAGGTGCCTAGCCTGAGAAGTTCTCGATGCGCAAGGCGCCCTCCCGGTTGGATGGTGGACTTCAATATGAAATAAAGAGAATGTGATCTTTAAGATCAGGGTGGTGTGTGGGATGACGTCAGTTGCTGGGGAGCTGACTGGAAGAAGGGTGCAGGAGTGACGCGTGAGCAAGCAGGGGATGATTGGACTTTTTTGATGGGGTAGCTGACAGTGCTGGACGTGTGAGCGCTTCGACAAGGTAAAGGAAAAGCAGCTGCTATTTTTAGCATTCGGGTCGGGCCACGTGGAAGGGTGCGTTACTGCCAGAGAGGTCTGCATCGACAAAGAGAAGGTAGGTGACTTTACTTCAAATCTCCCGCTTACTCCACAAAAATGTGGGAAGAATTCAGATTTTCATGATTATTCAGATTTTTATGTTATTTTTAAAACCAATTCCAATGTTTTATATGAGTCTTTTTTTATGTAACACTTCACATTATAAAACTTTTTAGATGTTTTGAAAATAAATTGAAATCATTTTCTTCTTTTTTCAGTCTATTTTGCAGATATCCAGGCCACAAGTTGGGATGTAACAGTTTGTTTTGATACAGCTAACTATTCTTCAATTCGTGTTGCTTTGAACAATAAATATGTCGACATATCATATCAAAGCAAACAAAAATGTTTCAAACCCAATTTTGAATTAAACAGTGGAGAAAAGCCAAGTTTTATTAAAGTTAATCCGTATAATAACTATGAGGTAAGTAAATTACAATTACGTGCTGGTGACACATAAAAGCACCCCTACACTCTCGGAGTGGTTGGTGTCAGGAAGGGCATCCAGCTGTAGAAATATGCAAAAAGTTTACAAACACATACATACACATACTCGTATGTACACACACACATACATGCATATCTACTTGTACACTTGTATCATCAAAAATTATGCTATTTTCAAAGAAATAAGCTGAAAATGGTATTTAATAATTGCATTGACACTGCATATGTTCTTTATATTTGAATATAGATTCAGATTCAAAGAGCTTGAAAATTTTCACCCCTAACAGGATTTGAACTCCTGTCCTTTATTGCTAGTTTTATCTCTGAACTATGTGATTAAAAACTTCTGTCAACTATAAATATTAAATTAATAAGATGGCTTGAAAAGAAATTATGTGTGTGTGTGTGAGCATGCATGTATGTGTGTGTGCAGGTGCAAGCATCAATCCACAGTAAGAAATTTGCTTCCCAACTGCATGGGTTCAGGTTCAGTCCCACTGCTTGGCATCTTGGGCAAATGTCTACTACTAGAGCCCCAGGTCAAGCAAAGTCAAGATTGAACTTGGAAGATGGAGACTGAAAGAACCCAAGCTATGGACACATAAGAGATGCAGCAATATCAAAGGAAGGCTAACTGGGAAGATAGTGTTTGCATGTGGCAGATGCTCAGGAGCAATAAACACTAAAAACGCGCAGAGAACAACTTCCGTCACATTCCAGGAAGAAAAACTAGAAGTAGTTGATAGTTTCCGTTACCTAGGTGATCAAGTCAGTAGCGGGGGAGAATGAGCTGAAAGTGTAGCTGCTAGAATAAGAATAACCTGGGCAAAGTTCAGAGAGCTCTTACCTTTGCTGGTGACAAAGGGCCTCTCGCTCAGAGTAAAAGGTAGACTGTATGACGCATGTATAAGAACAGCCATGCTACATGGCAGTGAAACATGAGCTGTAACTGCTGAGGACATGCGTAAGCTCGCAAGGAATGAAGCCAGTATGATCTGATGGATGTGTAATGTCAGTGAGCATACTCGACATTGGTCACTTGATATTGTGTCCTTGAAGCCCAACATTCAAAGATCATGCTTCACCACCCAGTCCTGTATCTTCCACGGGTTCCCTCCACTGTTAGAGTGTAACACTTCATCACACAGCTGTCCTCATCCATACACATCACATGACCATACAGCACAGTCATCTCTCTTGCATACCACATCTAATGCTTCTTATATGCAACTTTACTCCCAGAATGCTTACACTCTGTTGTGTATGCACACTAACATTACATATCCAGTAGAGCATGCTGGGTTCATTTCTTACAAGCCTATGCATATCCTCAGCAACTCATGTTTCACAGCTGTATGACATGACTATTTGCACACAGGCATCATAAATCTACTTTCACTCTGAGTGAGAGGCCCTTTGTTACCAGCAGAGGTAGAAGCTCTCTGAACTTTGCCCAGCCTATTCTTATTCTAGCAGCTATGCTTTCAGAACATCCACCTCCACTACTAACTTGGTCACCTAGGCAATGGAAGCTATTGACTACTTATAGTTCTTCCCCCTAGCATGTGATGGAATCTAATTTCTGTACATTTATTGCACCTGTGCATCTTCCACATACAAAAACTACCTTCTATGACTTTTCTACAGATCAAGCTGGGTCATCTGTATAATACACAAACTCATATGCACACATACAAGACACGTACTAAACAGGTGGACACAAATACACACACGCAGATACAGACATAAATGCATGCAAAGATAGGGATACATAATACACAAAGACAAAATGGAATAGGCAGGACAAGCAGAGACACATAGGACAAAAAGTCATTAGAAAGGCCACAAAAAGAAGTCTGACAAGTAATAAAGCTCAAGTGATGATCAAATAAATAGTGTGTGTTCAACTGGAAAAAGGTGACCATCCCCAAATATAACAATATCTGTTTCAACAAACAACTTCACAACAAAAATCTTAAAAAACAAATAGATAAACATGTACATACATACATACATACATACATACACATACATACATACATACATACACATACATACATACATACATACATACATATATACATACATATACACATACATACAAACATGCACGTACACACACACACAAACACACACACACATTTATATATCTTTCAGGCACACATATATATACACAGCACTACTTCCTCTTACCAAATTCACTCACAAGGCTTTGATCAGCTTGAGTCTATAGTAGAAGTCACTCAAAGTGCCTTGGAGTGAGACTGAATATCGTTTTGTTGACTGCATGGCGATGTCAGTTGCCCAGGCAACTTGGACAAAGCACCTAGTTCATGCTTTGAAGTAGTTGGTGTTAGGAAGAGTATACAGCTTGAAAGACTATGTCAAAATAGACATTGTAGTTTGATGCAGTCCTTAGACACATTGGATCTGGTCAAACCATCAATCCCATGCCAGCATAAAACATGGATATTAAATGATGATTATGATGTTGATGATGATGATAAGGATATACGTATATGTACGTGTATGTATGTGTGTGTTTATGAGCACATGTGTGTGTAGACTAATTCAAATGATTTTTGGCTGAGAAACAGAGTCCTGGCTGTGCATTATATATGTTTTACCATCATTGTGATCTACAGCATGAGGATAATGATGATGGTCACTATCATCATCATCATCATCATCATTAAACTATTCCAAATACAGCATTTTGTTCAACTTTGTTGTATTATTCTATTTTAGACAATTGTTGGAAAACCAGATCATTCAGAAATATATTTTGGCGAATGCAAGTCAGATTGTTATAAGAAGACAAAATTAGGAAAATGTAAGTTTTTGTTTTAGAACTGTTCTTTATTCTTTTCTTTTTTGCTTTTCTTTCTTTTTTAAACTCCAACTTATATGGGAAGGTGGAAGGAATTCTACTGGAAACTGATGTGGCTTGGGTCATGGTGGCTGTTCTCCTGGGAAGTGGAGAAGTAGCCGTCCTCCAAGCCACAAAAACGGACGGCTCGGTTTGGAGAGGCCAAACATTAGAGCTAATCGTACAGGCAGAAGGGGAGACTCTAAATAATTTTGCAGAGATGGTATGGATAGGAGACCTGGGGCTGAAAGTGTGGTTGGAGGGCAGGACTCCACGTTGTTTTAAATGTGGCCAAAACGGCCACATTAGAGCACACTGCCCTCTGCAGAAGCAGACAGAAGAAAGGATACTGGAAAAGAAGCAAGAAGAGAAAAAAGGAAGAAAGAGAAGATGAATGGAAGATTACTGAAGGAAAAAGGAAGAGAAAAAAAGAACAGTATATTGTGCAACCCTAAACCTTACCCACCCAGCCCATACCCTCTGTGACCCACTCCTCCCTACAGACACCAAACCCACCCTTCCCCTCTTACACTAGCAAAAAAAAAAGAAACACATGCACAACAAAGAACAAAGAGCCCCCCTCCCCACGAAGTTAATTACGTACATATCGACAAACAAAATATGGAGCTAATTCAAAAAGTAACAAGCTGAAAAACAGCAAGATTTGTGAACAGTGAAGAATATCATGAAACACTTGTGTGTACTGATCTCAGAAGCACAAATGGAGGAAATCAAAAAATATAAAAAGGGTGTGAAGATATGGAGAATACACAAGGACATAAAAAAAAATACTGGTCAATACTGAATGTGAGGATCTGTTGAAAAAATATGGGATCGGCGTGAAGAAAGGACTCCAAAGGAGTAAGTGATGTTGCTTGTGGTGGGCAGGCAGCTCATTTCCATTGTCACATTTCATTTTCATTTCATATTATCATTTTTATAATTTTATTTGTAATTATCTTTAAGTTT
>NC_043008.1:51579665-51605819 GCF_006345805.1 Octopus sinensis
GCTGAGTACTGAGCCTTGGTGGACCCCTACCTCTACCCGGAATTCTTCACTGTACTCGTTTCCAACCCTCACCCTACTAGCAGCGTCCTTATACATGGCCCGCACAGCTCTCACTAACCATTCAACTATCTCTAGCTTCCTCATTGCCCACCAGATAAGGGATCGGGGGACCCTGTTGAAGGCTTTCTCCATGTCAACAAAAGCCAGGTACAGGGGCTTATCTTTGGCTAGGTATTTCTCCTGCAGCTGCCTTACCAGGAATATAGCATCAGTAGTACTTTTCCCTAGCACAAACCCAAACTGCATCTCATCTAAACTAACTCTCTATAGATATATATATTGGGTTGATAAATCCTTTTGGATAGAATTAGTCAAGGACTTTGTGATATTTTAAAAATAAGAATTGATTCACATTCTCTCAGAAGTTTATAGAAAAATTCTTATGACATCAACAACATAGAGTTTTCATTGGTAAGAATAACATTTCTAAAATCAATAGAAAAATTTAAGGAATTGCCTTGGTCCAATGGTAGAACATCAGTCATGTCTATGGGGGATGTGGGTTTGAGTCCTATGGACAGCCTTTCACGTATTTTTTATCCAAAAGAGATTTCCAACCTAATATTTATATGCTATTATTTATAACCTTGTGTGTGTGCTTCAAGATCTGCTTTTCTAAAATGCATTATTTCAAATTCTCTTGAAAGTTTATAACATTTTTGACATCAAATCTAAATAAATTATAAATGAAAAGAAGTGTAATGAATGTATGGTAGAAGAGCAGAGAAAATAAATAGTTTTCAATTGTATTCTAATAGTTTCATTTTAAATCTCCTTCCTTATAAAACAATTATTCTTTCAAATTTAGTAATTTGAAATTTTGTTGTCATTAATGACAATTTTTCTTCTGTTATTTGCTAGGGACACACTGGAACCTTGAAGTTATACATAGTGAGATGAACAACAAGTACACACAATCATTTAAAATAGTACCTTATGGCAAAGACGATATAAAATTTGAGAAAGATTCTAAAACATCAAATAAATCATTCATTCTTCCAATGGAAATGAATACAAGGTCAAGAATAGAAATAGAGACTACAGGAAAATTTTGGTTAGAGACAGTTGTGAGTAAACCCTTTATTTTTTCTCATTTAGAAAGAAGTATAACCGGTTCACTTGAATTTCAATGTATTACTTGTTTTCAGGTTTTCTGGATTTGATTAAATGAAATACATTATATACATGTATGCTCATACATAATTCAACAAACGCACAGATGTGTATTGATAATTTCTCATTAGAAAGTTGATGGTTTGGATGAATGATTCAACATCACTCTTCTGTGTTCACTTCATGCCAGGTTTAAATTGGCTATTTATCCTTTTTGTTGTTTAGCAAAATGAATTATAGCAAAGCACTTTTTCAATTCTGTATTCTCAATCACCTTAAAAACTGTTTTTATTCATAGTCAAAAGAAATATCTTTTCTACTCTAGGTACAAGGCCTGAAATTTGTGGGGAGGGGGCCTGTTGGTTATATCGACCCCAGTGCAAAACTGGTACTTATTTAATCAATCCCAAAAGGATGAAAGGCAAAGTCAACCTCGGCAGAATTTGAACTCAGAACATAGCAGCAGACAAAATACCGCTAAGCATTTCGCCCGGCGTGCTAACATTTCTGCCAGCTCACCGCCTTAGTCAAAAGAAATATCATTAGTTATATAAGTTTTGCTATTAATAAGAGAAATTATTAAACTGAAAAATGTTTATTTATAACTCTAAACATTTTTAATATGCACAGATATATAATGTTCAAATCATGAATTGTCAAATGTTTCTTTATAAATTACAACATAATTAGCAGCTACAGATAGAATGTAAATGAATGAAATTATTTTGGCAACAAAAAGACAAAAATACAAGAGAAAGTTGAAATGTAGAGTTTTATAGACCTACCAAGAAGTTCTAGAATATTCCATTAAGCCTTCAGGTGTGAAAATTCAACTTTCCTTTTTTACCAAATTGATGTTGGATGTTGGTACTTGGTTGAATATTACTAAATATCATTCACTTGTGCCAATAATCTTTTGTCAATATTACCAAATATAGTAAGATTGTGAACTGGCAGAATCATTAGCACACTGGACGAAATGCTTACTAGCATTTCATCTGTCTTTATGTTCTGAGTTCATTCAAATTCCACCAAGGTTGACTTTGCCTTTCATCCTTTTGAGGTGATAAAATAAGTACCGTTGAATGCGGGAGTTGATGCAATATATATGTACATATATGTGTGTGTGTGTGTGTATCAAAAAGTTCACAGACTAGTTACATTTAATAAAAAAAAATCTAATTTAACTAGGTTTTAACATCGAAATAGTCTCCTTGCTCAGCAATATACCAGTCCCAGCCTTTCTACTATGTTTGGAATCCGGCCTGGAAGTCATTTTCCATAAGCGAGTTGAGGATCTTCTGTGATTCACTTTGGATCTTGA
The DNA here is from genome assembly GCF_006345805.1 of Octopus sinensis. Classification (NCBI taxonomy): domain Eukaryota; kingdom Metazoa; phylum Mollusca; class Cephalopoda; order Octopoda; family Octopodidae; genus Octopus; species Octopus sinensis. The sequence goes on from NC_043008.1 coordinate 51,582,163, forward strand.
TAACGGTGTTAGACCAGTGATTTTTTAACTGAATTTTCATCCTGGAGAAGAGATAGAAGTGCACAGGTGTTAAATCTGGTTAATAGTATGGGTGCAGAAGCGATACCATGTCGTTTTCAATAAGAAACTCACTGTGAGGAGAGTTTAGTGACAAGGTGCAATGTTGTGAAGAATCCAATTCTTTGTAGATGTCAGGATTGCCTGCATGGACCCATATGACAGACCAACAGCATAACCAATGTCGATGGTTGTCCTCCGACGATCCTCATGCAGAAGCTGATGAATTTCTTCCACATTTCCGGTGGTGACACTCGAAGCAGATCTTCCATTTTGCTCATTATCTTGGGATGTTCTTCCACTTTTGAAGCGCCTATCCCACTTGAAACATTGTGTACGACCTTGTCGCCTTAAGCTTGCCTAAGCATGCTCAATGTCTCTGTAGCAGACGTCCCAAGTGTAATGCAAATTTTCACATTGGCTCTTTATTCCAGCTTCCTGTCCATATCAAAAATCGCAGACTATAACATACACATGATTACAAAACACAAATTTCACAACTTGAAAAGTAAACACAGCGATGTCACTCAGCACACTGCCTCATGAAGGTCACTGCTAGCTCTCACTTCACATGCAACCATGTTTACACCACCTCATATATAAATACATGCGTGTATATTAATCTTCTCTCTTTGCTCCCTTGTGCCACATTAACCGAGCTCACCTCCTCTAATTTAATTACCCTCTCAACCTGCTATTGTTTACTTGATTTCGATTCTAATTTTAATATTATATATTATGCAATTATTCAAATTTATGAAATGTATGTTTAGCTTGGTGAATACAATGTAATGCACTCTCACATCTACAGTTGATTAATTTGAATTTTGATGTAAGAATTTGTTAAATTTCTTTCACACACACAATTCACACTGTTTGCTTCTTCTTTATGGTTTGGCTCTACTAATTATTTCCCAGGTACTTTTATATTCCTTATTATTATCTTTTAAGGACCAATTAGTTTACTTAAACTAGTGTTATTTTTCTTTTTGCAGTCTCTAAATGAGTTATCTTGGTTGATAATTCTTCTTTTTATATGTTTCACAAGCACGAAAGTAATAACATACATGATCTTCTGAGATTACCTTTCACCTGTATACTGTTTCTTTAATTTTGCAGTTAAAATCAAGAAGACTTAATCTATTTATTGCACAATCAGAATTTTTTTTATCTATAACTCTATTTTATATATCTTGTTTCCTTTCCTGATTATTTCCTTTGTTCTTTCTGCCTTCTTTATCTGCTAATTTACATTCCATTTCTTGATTTTCAATTTCAGTATCGCTTTCCAATATATTATTATTTGAGTTATTACTCAATGTCGTCGCTTCTTCTTCTTCTTCTTTCTTCTTCTTCTTCTTCTTCTTCTTCTTCTGCTACTGCTGCTGCTTCACTGTTTCCATGCCTTAGGTGAGTATTTTCATTTTGGATATTTGCTTTTACTCTGCTGCTCTTTTCAGTATTTTTCTTCCCTGTTCATTTGTTACAATAAATAATAATAATTTCCACTAAAAATTGTAGAAAATGTCTCATGTATTTCAAACCTATTGGTGGATGAGGAAATATTTTCAAAAAATGAAGATTTTTATAAACTAGCACTTAGTAGGGCAGGATATAAAGAAAAATTGAAATCAAACAAAAAAAAAAAAAACATAGATCCAGACAATGAGGTTGATAAAGAAAATAACTTAAACCCTGAGGGTAATAATAAGGTCTATATTTACAACAGTAATAGAGATAAAGATAGAAAAATAATTTGATATATAGTAAAGCAGAAAATACCATAGACACTAATATAACAGAACAGAACAAAATAAAAGAGACAGTGTAGATAGCCAATGTAGACTTAAAAGGGAATATAATAGGAAAGAGACCCAACTGTAGATATATTATATCTGCCAGTCTCCACCACTACTTCTGTTTTTATGATTTAGAATAGAGTGATATTTTCAAGTTGAATATACTAAGATGACAAGACCAGGCTCCCTTCGTGCTGACATCATCTGTAGATTAATATAATTCCTTTAAGCTGTTTTAATTTTCTTAAACCATGAGTAAAGAATCTGAATGGCTCAGCTCCTGTAAACATGGGCTTGTTTGATTATTTATAAAGCTTTCAATATTTGTAAAAACACTCCAGATGAAAAAGAGATAGAATTACTGCATAGATGGATAAATTAGATATTCCTTATCTATGTAATTACTGGATCAAGAACAAATTGTCACCTACCTAAACCCATGTAATTCCAGGACACATAATTTTGTTGTTTTTTCTTTTAATTTTGCTTTAGGTCAAGCTGAAGAATATGGAAACTTCCAACACATATTCTTGTATTTATGTTCTTAAACAAAGTATTCCTTACCATGAGTGTTCATTGATAAATAGTAAGTTGATAAAACATATTTCTTATATCACTTTATTAGAAATTAGGAAATAGTTCTGCTTTGCTGGCTTTTATCAGATGTTATTAAGAAGGAGAGTGATCAAGGTGAATTCTAAATGACTCATGCTGCTGCATTGATATTACTATTAAGAGTTAAATCTTCCTATCACCCACACCAATTTCCAAAGCCATACTACATTCATGGTAATATTTCCTTGGTAGTATGTGGCAAGCTGGCAGAATTGGGCAAAATGCTTAGCAGCATTTTGTCTGTCATTATGTTCAGAGTTCAAATTCTACCAAGGTTGACTTTGCCTTTCATCCTTTTGGAGTCAATAAAATAAGTACCTGTTGAGAACTGTAGGTCAATGTAATTGACTTATTTCCTCTTCTGAACTTGCTCTTGAAACCAATATTCCCTTGATAGTGTGATAAAAATATTGCTTCCCAACTACATGATTCCAGGTCAATCCCACAGTATGGTTCCTTGGGCAAGTGTCTTCTACTATAACTCAGGCAGACCAAAGCCTTGTGAGTGGATTTGGTTGACACAAACTGAAAGAAGCCCATTTTGTAAAAATATATATATGTGTGCTAACACGGAAAACGGATGTTAAACAATGATGATTATGATCATGATATATATATAAATATATCTAGTCCAATCCATGCTAACATGGAAAATGGACACTAAATGATGATAATCATGATGTTGATCATATGTGTGTGTGTGTATGTGTGTGCACACGTGTGCACATCTGCTTCTTTTTGTTCCCCACCACTATTTGACAACTGATGTCAGGGTGTTTACATTCCCGTGACTTAGCGGTTTGGCAAAAGAAACTTATCAAATCAGTACTAGGCTTTTAAAAAGTGAAGTACTGAAGATGATTCGTGCAACTAAAATTCTACAAGGTGTTGCCCCAGCATGGCCAAAGTCTAATGTCTGATACAAGTAAAAAATAGAAGATATAAATAGTATGAAAGATTGACATATTTTACATCAGATTTGAAATGAAGGAACCAATTGTATGATGGTGGTGCTCATTTATGATCATTTCTCAGACAAGGAGACACAAGCACCCCTGCCACACTCACACACACTCATATGACATCCTTCTTTCATTTTCTGTTTACTAAATCTACTCTCAAGTCTTTGTTGGTCAGAGATTATAGTAGAAGACATGTGCTTAAGGTGCCTTCCTCAAATCTGAACTTGGAATGCTTAAGTTCAAAAGTCAAAACTTCTGATGAATAATAATATTATATTAGGTAATATTGACCAACGCTATTCTGGTTACATCCCTGTGGCCAGAGTAGTGAGTTGGCAAATTGCCCCCAGAGCTGAAAGAAGCATGGCTAATGACAGCCATAATGTACAACATGAATGAAGAGGCCAAGTTACTGGAGGCCACAAGGACCCAAAGTATAAACTACTGGGGATATGGGATTGAGTTAACCATCCAAGCAACAGTGGAAGACTTAAACTGAATTGTTGGAGAGATAGTGCAGCCCGATGACTTTAGATTGAGAGTGGTGGTGGAGGGCAGGCCACCTATATGTTTTACATGTGAGGAAAAAGACCACATGAAGGCAAGGTGTCCCCAAAGAGAACAACAAATAGAGCAGACGGAGAGGCAGGAGAGCACAGACCAGGTGGTACAGGTCGAGATAAAGGAGAAAGCAACGGAGGAGGAATTCACAGTGGTAAAAAAAAAGTAAGAGAAATGCGAGAGTGAGCTCATCGCCATAGCAGCAGAAAAAGAAGTAGTGGGAAAGGAGGAGACCAAAAGGAAGGAAGACGAAATGGTGGTGGAAAGAGAAAGCAAAAAGAAATTTGAAAATGTGTTCGAGGAGGAACTGAATAAAGAAGAGACATTGGTGAAGACACCGGTTGTTCCCAGGGAGGGAGAAGATTTTGAAACGCAACTGCAGAGACCGAGGAGAGTGGATGGAGAAAAGAAGGTCCTAGGACTGGAATGGGAAAAGAGAAAACAAACAAGAAAAGGAAGATTTCGATTAAATTTTGTGACATTCGTGAAAAGCAAAGAAACTGAAAAGAAAGTTTTAAAATTTAAACATGTCATAAAAGTGAAATTACCCACAGATGTGTATACCAAGAATGTGAAGCCCATCATGGTTGACAAAGACACAACAGACTAAAAGACATGTGTTGAAGCAGGATTGACCCGCCAGGAGTGTTGGTGGTGTTCGACGAATTGCCACCAGTAGTGGAGCTAAAAGATTTAAAACCTTTCATGAGGCATTAAAAAGGAAAAAAAGTAAATTGTTTTGTTGCAAAAAAGGAAAAAAGTAAAATTGTTTCATTTAAAAAAAAAAAGAGGAAAAAACGATGATTAAGAAAAAACAATAAGAAAATAGAACGATTGTAAATAGTTTATATAAACGTTCAAATAGTACTGCATGGGAATGGGGCTCATGCAGCCATTTCATTTTTCATTTTCATATAACATCTCATTTTCATTTGTTTAATGTTTTTGTTTTTGTCCCCACAGTGGTGTTGTGTCTATCTTTGTAGTGTCCCCTCTGTGTTGTGGCCGTAGTGCCAAAATAAAGAAAGAGAGAGCATTTTGGTAGTCTTGCAAAGTATGTCATGTGAACACATTGATTAAACCTCCGCTAATTTATCTATACCAACCTGTGGTAGGATATAAAAGTGGCAAAGAGATATTTTAAGCTTGCGTAGAAAGTTTAATTTTTTTTATGAAACCAAGGAAAAAAGTCATTAACATGGAAAATTTGTTGGCTAATGTGGTGCAGCTGCAACAGCAACAACAGCAGTTACAACAACAACTATAACAACAGCATCAATACCTGACAGCATAGAAACTTCAATTGGAGAATTTATTTATAACCCAGAAGAAAGTATTTTTCTTCATATTGTCAAAGATACAAAGAAATCTTCAAAGAAGAATGTAAGAATTATAATGACGAGAAGGTGCGACTACTTTAAAAAAAGTTATCGCCTGCTGAACACAAAAAATATTGTAACTATATTCTGCCAAACAAATCAGGTAAGATTTGTTTCTATGAAACAGCTAATTTGTTAATGAGAATTATCTGTGAAAGAAGTTCCCTGTTCAATATTCATTAGCAATATTTAAATTTAGTTAAAAAATATGATGAAGATTTCGTCACCAATGTTGGGATCATTAAAAGAGTGTGAAAAATTCAAATTAAATGAATTAATGCCAGATTTGTTCAAATGTCTAATTTTTGTTCAAGGGTTAACAGCAAGAAAAGATGCTGATATACGTTTCCGTATATTAACAAAATTAGAACAGGACCAAAAATTAACTCTACAAGCAGTGGCTGAAGAATGCCAGAGGATTATCAATTTAAGGCATGGCGTAGATAAAATTGAAGAAAAAGATTGCTCTCAGATACATGTGTGTCATCCTGAAACAGATAAAAAAAGAAAAACGAACATCCAGGCCAAATCCATGCTATGGTTGCAGAGGTTTACGTTTTAAAAGTAATTGTCCTTTTAAAAATTGTAAATGTTTTGATTGTTGAAAAATCGGACATAAAAAGCTCCCACTGTATAGTGAAACAAGCAAAAATTCTAGAAAGAATGGACTGTTAAATGAAATTCTAAGAGAGGCTCAGAAAAGAAAATTTGTGTCCATAAAAATGAATAATATGAATATCAAGTTACAATTGGATACAATTGGATACGGGTTATGATATCACGATAATCAATACAGATACATGGAGTAAAATAGGGAACACATTGATTAAACCTCCACTACATAATTTATCTATACCAACCTGTGGCAGGATATAAAATATCTCAACAGAAATATGGTAACAAAATGGTTAACAAAAAGGGAAGAAAATCAGTCATCTTCTCTTGAATAATAATTCAGATTTCAAAATGTCAAGTAATTCACGATTTTTTCACAGCACATTTCTTTTTTTTTTTATGTTTCACAAGTACTATACCATCTTTTTATTGCTTTTTTCATTTTCTTCTTTCATCTCTAGATACTGTGTGGAAAATAGAACTAACCTTTCAATCGAAACTAATTGGAAATATAGAAGAAATGAAAATATTTTTTAGAATGACTGGTAGTGAAACAAACACTTTACAAGCTCTAACATTAAAAAAATTAGCTTATCTCCCCACATTTTCTGCTTTTATCAATATTGGAAATATAAGCATGGATGAAGTTGAAATATCCTTTGAAAATAATAACAAAGCTATTGACATATCTAAAGTAAGAATTTTTACTTTTTTAAATTTCGTATTTCCTTTTTTATTTTAATTATTTATTTACTTATTTATTGTAATCATTGCTATTATTAATGCTGTTGTTAAAGTCTTGATCAGCATTCACTGATAAAACCTAAGGGTCAAAGATATTCTAGGCATGGCCATCAAGTTGTTTTATGAGCTGCATAAACCTACAATCTTTATTCAGTCAGCCTTAAAGGAAATTTGGTACCTATTTCCAGCAAGTTGACTAATCCCATACAACCTTCCTTCATTCACTGGGGCTATTTTATATGTATCAATGTGTGTATGTTTCTGTGTGTGTGCATATAGATTAACAGATAGATAGACACACAGACAGACAGATAGATAGATAGATAGATAGATAGATAGATAGATAGATAGATAGATAGATAGATGGATGGATGGATGGATGGATGGATGGATAGATAGATAGATAGATAGATAGATAGATAGATAGATAGATAGATAGATAGATAGATAGATAGATAGATAGATAGATAGACAGCTAGATAGATAGATAGATAGATAGATAGATACACACACATATATAGGTTTCAAATGGAAAGAGGTTGCTCTTTCAACAGGGATGCATTTCATCCAAGCATACACTGGTTTAGCCCTATATCAATTAATTTCCCTGTAACTTGTTAATTTGTGTTAGTATTGGTGTTTATTGATGGTTCTTCTTCGACATCAGTACTTAACACTTATGAAGTTCCAGTTGCCATTATAGATGCTTTCATCTATCCAATACAGGAGAACAGAATTTTAAAAATATAATATAAAGAAAATGGAGAGTGTAAACACAGAAAAAATTAGTTTATTTACAAAATAGTCAATTTCATATCATCTATGCACGTTTCAATTCCTAACTTCATTTCATCATCATCATCATCATCGATTAACGTCCGTTTTCCATGCTGGCATGGGTTAGACGGTTTCTCTGAGGTCTGGAGAACCAACGACTGCACCAGGCTCCAATCTAGTCAAGCAGAGTTTCTGCAGCTGTCCTTCCTAACGCCAACCACTCTGAGACTGTAGTAGGTCCTTTTTATGTGCCACCAGCACAGGAGCTAGTCAGGAGGACCTGGCAACAATCATGTTTGGATGGTGCTTTTTACATGCCACCGGCACAGGAGCCAGTCAGTGGGTACTAGCATCGGCCATGTTCTGTTGGTGCTTTTTACGTGCTGTTGGCATGGGAGCCAGTCAGGCGGACCTGGCATTGACCACGTTCAGATGGTGCTTTTTATGTGCCACTAGCACAGGAGCCAGTCAGGGGGCACCGGCCCCAGCTATGATATTGGTTTTACTTGACTTAAGAGGTCTTCTCAAGCATATCATTTCACTCGATGCATCAGGAGTATTCTTAACAGGGATGGATGTGTGTGGTTGTGATCTCACTTTAGTTGCTGGGTTTTCTCAATCACAGCATATCTACAAAGGTCCCGGTCTTCTGTCATTGCTTCTGTGAGGCCCAATGTTCAAAGGTCATTCTTCACCACCTCGTGCCATGTCATCATGGGTCTACCTCTTCCACAGGTTCCTTCTACAGTTAGGGAGTGGCACCTCCTCACACAGCTGTCTTCATTCATACGTAACATATCAGCATAGTCACCTCTCTTGCATACCACATTTGATGCTTCTTATGCCCAACTTTTCTCTCAGGGTGCTTATACTTTGTCATGTATGCACACTGACACTACACATTCAGCAGATCATACTAGCTTCATTTCTTTCAAGCCTACGCATATCCTCAGTATTCATGGCCCATGTTTTACTGCCATGTAGCATGGCAGTTCGCACACATGCATCATACAGTCTACCTTTCACCCTGATTGAGAGGCCCTTAGTTGCTTGCAGAGGTAGGAGCTCCTTGAACTTTGCCCAAGCTATTCTTATTCTAGTCGCTACACTCTCAGAGTAACCACTCCCACTACAGACTTGGTCGCCTAGGTAACAGAAACTATTAACTACTTCTAGTTTCTTCCCCTGTCACCACACACAAAATCTATTTTCCCAGTTAACCTTCCTTTGATATTACTGCATCTCATATGCATCCATAGCTAACATCTGGTACATCATATGGGGTTTCTACCCATGCCTTTTCTACAGATCATGCAGGGCCATCTTCCTGAAGCGGGTTGTGATTTTACAGCCTTCCTACTTACTAAGACTTTGGTTTTGGCTAGGTTAATCCTAAGGCCCTTTGATTCTAGACCTTGCTTCCACACCCTAAATTTCGTTTCCAGTTCTGTCAGTGACTCAGCTATTAGAGCAAGGTCATCAGCATTGGGGAGCTCCCAGGGGCAGCCTGTCTTGAATTCCTCTGTTATTGCCTAGCGGACTATAATGAATAAGAGGACTGATCCTTGGTGAACCCCTACTTCTACCCAGAATTCTTCACTATACTCGTTGCCAACCCTCACCTTACTGACAGCTTGTACAGCCCTTACTAGCCACTCACCTATCCCCAGTTTCTGCATTGACCACCAGATAAGGGATCGGGAGACCCTGTCAAAGGATTTCTCCAAGTCAACAAAAGCCAAGTACAAAGTGAGCTATGACCCTCTCTGTAACTTTCATCACCTGATCCAGTAATTTGATACCCCTGTAGTTATTTCTATCTGAAGCATCACCTTTTCCCTTGTAGCAGTTGACTATGGTGCTGCTACACGAGTCATTGGGTATGACTCCTTCATGAACTACCTAATTTATGATGCAGGTGACAAGACCATAACCCACACTGCCTGATATCTAGATTTTACAATTAAATAGCATTATAAATATAAAGGGTAGAAATCAATATATTTAACTTCTACTTATTTAATTGAGATAATTTCAATTTTTATTGTAATTTCTTATTTAATTAGATGTATTAATCTTATCTGTTGATAGTTTGGGTTAATATACATATATATATTTAGATACATTTTTATGTATTATAATGGGGGAACGATTTACTCTGTATCATATGGAGTTAGATTATTTTCAAATTGTGAATTACTCACACATGCACACAAACACACTAAAAGACATTTTTTTCTGAGTTTATATTTCAAGCAAAAATTGACTGTCAGAATAGGTGAAAAATATTGATCATAATACACTCATAGAGGCAACAACTACCCTACTATCAGTGTAGACATTTGTGTTAATTTAAAAATGTAATAAAACTTATCAGCTAACAATTTTCTTCTATAATTTTTCAGATTGTCATGACAAGAATACTTACTGGAGAAGAATATGGTTGTGTTAACGTACACAAGACAAATTCTAATGAATATTCTTGTAAATTCCTAAACAGTAAGATTTCATTGAACACCTAAACCAAACTCATGTAGTCTCTCTAATGGGTACAGCTATTACAAGGGAGTTAATTATTACAAGCAGAGTTAGAAATTTGAAATTAAAATTAAGGAAACTAAAAGAAAAGATGCATAGAATTCACATATTTATTATTTTGTTTATTTAATACAAATTTCTTAAAATTTTGAGTCATTGGTAATCATGGATAGCACTATTACATTTCTTTGATAAATAATCAGTATGGTATGATGTCACATAAAGAACTTACTCAAGAGAATCTTGGGATAGTTTCTGTATAATCAATGAAAACACTTAGCAAATATAATAGAGGTCTCTAGCAAGTCTCTTAATGAATTAAAGCTCCAAGTAAGGAGTTGATAATCTGTCAAATATTAGGGGTGAATTTTAAGTGAATATGAACCTATGGATTCCATCTGTACTGTAAAACAAAAATAGAAGCAATGAATGTTTTACAAATCCACAGGTATTATCATCATTTAATGTTTGTCTTCCATGCTGGCGTGGGTTGAACAGCTTGACAGGAGCTGGCTGGGTAAAAGGCTACACTAGGCTATTGTGACTGTGTGGCATAGGCATGGGTTTTATGGTTGGATGCCCTTCCTAACACCAACTACCCCATAGAGTAGATTGAGTGCTTTTTATGTGACTCTAGCACAGGCAAGGTTAGTTTTGGCATGGCTTTTACAGCTGGATGCTCTTCTAAATGCCAACCACTTTACAGTGTGGACTGGATGCTTTTTACATGGCACCAGCACTGGCAGGGTCACCAAGTAACTTGCAAGACAAAGATCCTTTAAGAGTGGAGGCGCATTGGAGGAGGGGATCTTGAGCCAGATGATGAAAGGTTATAGTGTGACAGGGAGGCAGAAACAGGTGTCTTGCTATAGAGGAGGTACATAGTTACCTAGCCAAGAGAGAGAGAGAGAGTGTGAGAGACTGCAAGAGTGCAAGAAGATGATGCATAGGTCTTAGTGTATACACACACACACACACACACACACATGTATCATCATCAACAGCAGCAGCAGCATCATAATCATCTTCATCATTTATCATCCACTGGCATGGGTTGGATGGTTTAACAGGATCTGATGGGACCAAGGACTCCAGTATCTTTTTTGGCATGGTTTCTATGGCTGGATATCTTTCTTAATGCCAACCACTTCACAATGCATAGTGATTGTTCTTTTTATGGTACCTGTGCTGGTGGCAAACTTTGTGAAATTTGAAAGCAGGTGAAATTTCTCTAAGTTCATGTTAGACAGGATCAGATGCACTGGGGTATCAGCAGGATATGCAAGCAACTTGAAACAAAGCTCTAGAATACTGAGTCAGATTGTTAGAAGTAGCTATAAAGTTTTGCCATCTAAGCTAAGTAACATACAAAGAACTGAACCTACGCTAGTGTCATAAGAGCTAAGATTAGATGAGGGGGTCAAAGATATTTCAAGAACAGCTCTTTAAGCATTTAAGTACAACAATGTTCAGCTTAGGGCTGAAGCAAAAGACATCTGTCCAAAGTGCCACATGGTGAGATTGAACCTAATGTCATGATTCCAAACCAAACTTGTTAATGACACAGCCATGTCTGCATCTATTAATTAGATCAATTAATATGTCATTATATTAATTGTATATCCATTTTGCATTAATGCCTATTTTACAACAGAAATTACTGTTGTCACACATTCTTGAATGACAGTTCACTGTTAACACTTTTCTTACAATATTTTCATTAAAATTCACTACTTTGCTTTCAACTTATTTTGAAAATGAATTAATTAATGAATAATTTTATTGGAAGGTTTTAATTTAGATCACTTTAAAGCTGGAATTTTGAGTCACAGAATGAGGGGTGATATTAAGTTGGTATCAAAATAGTTCAGCAGGTAGTTGAAGTACACTGCTTTAGTTTTGTGAGTGAAGTGTACATATTAAGAGATTCAACAGACTGAAGCGATCAACAATCCCAACAAGTTCAGGTGGTTTGCTGCAATCTGAGCCATTGAACACTTTACAGGTCTAAAAATATTTGTGTGTGTGAGTGTGTGTGAGTGTGTGAGTGTGTGTATGTGCATGTGTGAGTGCCTGTGTGCATGAGTGTGTGTGCGAGAGGAGAGGGAGAGTTAACAATTGCCTGGTAAGGAGGTAATCGATCTGGCTTATGTGCCCACCATACTGATAAGTGATTATGAAGAGGAAATGTGGGGAAGAGAAGAAAAACACTTTGGGAGAGAAGTGGGGAATGTAGATTGGTTTGCTGGAGTAGGGTGTGTGAAAGTTTTATTGCGGGACACAATGCTTCTAGAACTCAGGTTCGCTGACATGGGCAGGTCTTCTTTAGAACCTCATATCGCCAGACATCTGTGTCCAGTGTCATTTCCTCTGTGAATCCCAGCATCCTGAGATCAATCCTCACCACTTCATCTTATGTTTTACTGGGTCTCCCTTTTCCACAGGTGCCATCCACTTTCAGTGACTGGCACTTCTTTGTAAGGCTGTCTTCATTCATACATATCACATGTCCAGACCAATGTAGTCTCTTGCATACTGTACTTGATTCCTCTTATGCCCAACTTTTCTCTCAATGTATTTGCAATTTGTCATTCATGCACATCTGGTGGAACATACTTCTTTTGTTTCTCTCTAGTCTATGCATGTCCTCTACAATCAGAGCCCATGGAATGTAACTGTTCATACTCAAGCATCATACAATCTACCTTTCACTTTCAGAGAGAGTCCTTTGTGTCCAACAGAGGTAGTAGCTCTCTGAACTTTCTCCATCCCATTCATATTCTAGAAACAATACTTTCAGAGCATCCGTTCCCATTGTTGATTTGGTCACCTAAGTAACAGAAATTATCTACTACCTTGAGAGAGCCTCCTGAACATTTGAGAGAGACTGAATTTGGTGTGCTCTTAGTGCTTATTGTTCCTGCACATCTGCCACACACAAAGTTGACCTTAGCAGTTAATCTACCCCTGATTCCACTGCATCTCTTATGTGTCCATAGTCTACTTCCTACTCCTTTCCTACAGATTACGCTGGGCCTTTTACCTGGTGGAATTAGAGGCTTATTTGCTTTCTTGCTAACAATACCTTTGATCTTAGCTAGCTTGATTTTAAGGCCCTTTGTTCCAGGTTTTGCTCCCATACCTGGAATTTCTTCTCCATTTCTACTATGGATTCTGCAATAAGGGCGAGGTCATCAGCATAAAGTAGTTCCCATGGGGATCCAGTTATGGCCTGGAGGACTTTGATGAATAGGATTGGGCTGAGAACTGAACTTTGGCGAGCCTCTACTTGTACACTAAAGTCATCACTGTATTCATGGCCAACTCACACCTTATTGACAACATCACTGTACATGGCTTGTTGATATATATATATATATATATATTATTTTACACACACATAAATATGAACATGCATTTTATGTGGGACTAGCACCTGTAAAGGATAACAGCAAATTTACTTAACTTGATGTTTCACATCAAGTACAGCAAATCGCCACAATTCCTATTCCCTTGTCATTTCTTCAATGAGGTTCAGGATCTGAAGACCCTTTCTCACCACTTTTTCCCACGTCTTCATAGGTCTACTCCTCCTCCAGGTTCCCTCTACTATGAGCTCAGCACTTCTTAATGCAGCTGGCCTCATCCATATGCATCATGTGACTAACCAGCACAGTCTTCTCTTTTGCATACATCTGGTGCATTTTATACCCAGCTTTCTTCTTATACATTTCAGTTGTACTGAAGGATAAAGCTGGTTTGAGTTCCAATGTATGTGTGCGTGTAGATAAAGGAAGAAACAGAAAACCAGGAGGATTAGATGTGATGATTTATTCAAACCTTTGAAGAGCATTGACACGACAAAGCTGTTAAGATACATCTTGAAATATAGTATCAGCAAATATATACAATGAGTCTCATGCAGTTGGTACATGAAGTATATATCTATATATGTGTATGTGATGTAGAAAAAGAAAACAAATATGTGACATGACTTCTGCCAGAAGACAAGAACAGATGTACATGTCAAAGAATACTTGTGGGAATAAACTAGCTGTTGACCCCTTGTGAGAAACCAATTGGTAAAATTGGCCATGATGGATAAATAATACTGTACTTTCATTAATACCATATATATATATATATATATATATATATGCTGTTTTGCAAACAACTTGCACATGCAAGTGCTACCAGTCAAAAGTTCTGCATACTGGAAGCCAGCAAGTGTGTGGGGTCATCAAAAGAGAATGTGTGCTGTTTCAGGGCTTACTTCTCAATGGCACCATTGCATCCTCACTGATATGAGGCACTCCGCTTACTAGATCAACTGATTATCAAATAAACCTCAATATTCTTCTTGCCAACGCTCATCATCTCTTTTTAACCAAATCCAGTGGAGTTCAATGATAATATTCTCAGTTCAATGATAATGTTTTTATGTATTTCAGAGATATTTTTGTCAATTTGTAATTAAAATTTATTCTTCACTTTCTAGAGAAAGAAGAACTGCAATCAAATGAATCATATCTCCTCATAAAAATAGGTAATTATCTATTTCTTTCGTTAAACGATGATGATGATGATGATGATGATGATGATGATGATGATGATGATGATGAGATTGACAGTTTGATAACAGCCCCAAAAATGTGTGAATGAGATTAACCCCTTTTGTTACTATATTTTTATTCAATTATTCTTCATCTATTTTAATTAATTTTGAAAGTAAAGAAGAATTTAGAGTAATAAATTTATCATTAAGCTAGTATTTGGGAATTTAAAAACTGCAGCTAGAATGTCTGAATGAAAGACAAGGGAGTTAAGCGAGGTTTTCAAATTTAATACATTAACTTTCCCACCCCAAAATATTTAATTAACTCTTAAAATCATATGGAAAATTTTCCAAGTCAAAAGCACAGTTTTCTAATGATTCTGAGATAAAACAAAGCTAAATGATAGAAGAAGGGATTAGGGTTTTCCCTCCTTACATCAGACAGTTCCCTACTGCCCTCCAAATGAATCTAAACAAAGTTTGTACATTTCCTTATGGTACTGGGTCATCGTACAGGTAGTTAAGAGATAAAATTACACTGACTATGAAAAGAAAACTCATAAGTATGAAAAATCATTACGTGCAGGTGTGCTTGTTTGGTAAAAAGCTTGCTTCCCAACTACATGGTTCTGAGTTCAGTCCTACTTCATTGCACCATGAGCAAGTATCTTCTACTATAGCTTCAGGCTGACTAAAACCTTGTGAGTGGATTTGGTAAACAGAAACTAAAAAGCTTGTTATATATACATATATATGTATCACTGTGTGTCTTTGTGTCTGTTTCTCTCCTCTCTCACAGCTTGACAACTGGTGTTGATGCGTTTACGTCCCAGTAACTTAGCAGTTTGGGAAAAGAGATTGATAGAATAAGTACCAAAATTTTAAAGAAAATACTGCAGTCAATTCATTCAACAAAAATTATTCAAGCCAGTGCCCCAGTATGGCCACAGTCTAATGACTGAAACAAGTAAAAGAAAAAAAAGACAATAATTAACAATAATCCTTGTCAAAAACTTCAACATTCAAACTATTTTAAAACAATGTAATTGTGCAGGAGGGAGTGTGTGCAGTCTGGTAAGAACAAATATTACTGTATTTTACTGGGGAGTTTTTTTAACAATCTTTATCTTGGAAGTGTCTTGATTCTGACACCAATTCTCACTTAAGCTAATAAATTTTCTTTTAATTACATTAGTAACTTTGAATGGAGAATTATTTGTTTTCAATTATTACATTAAGTATATTAGCAGAGACTTAAGCATACATAAAATATTGTTTGATTGAATATCTTATTCATTTTTTCTTTAGTTGTTGGTCCCCTTGTAGTCCTTATATTATGCTTGATCATGATTTTCATTGTCAGGTAAAATCATATAATATTATTCTTTACTCTCAATTTATTTCCTACTTATTTTTGCATGTGCATGCACATATGTGTACATACATACACACACAGCACGCACACACACACACACACACATACACATATGGATATATATTTTTTTCTTTATCTTTTAGTTTCACCTCAAAGCTGCGGCCATGCTGTGGTACCAACGTTTTGCTACACTGTTATCATTGAGAGCTTCCTCTAGTATGTAGTATTTGTTGAATAAGGGAGTTTCATGTTACTAATCTCATTAGCAGCTCTTGCTGCAAGGTAGGTTCATCTGGGACTCTCAATAGAAAGAGGTCCAGTTTTGATTTGAAAACACCTACATCCTCTTTGTGTAGGTCCCTCAGGCTCCTTGGGAGAATATTAAAAATCTGTGGGCCTCTGAAACCCAGGCTGTTGCAGTAACTGGTCCTGAAGTGCGATGGCATTGCGGCGATCTTTGGTACTGTGCAGTGTTGACCCATTCTGGCACTGGTGTAGCTTTGAATGCCAAAATTTGGCACACTTCCTTCCAGGATCTTCCAGATATATATTACTGCATACCTCTCCTGTCTTCACTCTAGGGAGTAGAGTCTTAGCTGTTTCAGCCTTTCCCTGTAGCTGAGCTCTTGCAATAAGACAATCTTCTTTGTCAAAAGCTTTCGCAAAATCAAGGTGTATTACATCCATGTTTGAGTTGTTGAGTAACTGCCTCAACAGCCAGTCACAATGTTGTAAGAGCTGGGTCAGGCAGCTCCTACCTGGTTGAAAGCCATGCTGAGTATCACTCAGCAAACTATCTTCTTCAAGGAATGTGATTAGTTTCCCCTCTGACTATCCGTTCCATGACTTTGTTGATGTGTGAAGTCAGATAGATAGGCCTATAGTTTTTGGCATCTGCTCTGCTTCCCCTATATATATATATATATATATATATATATATATAATATATATATATACTATATATATATATATACATATATACGTATATACATACATATATATATGTACGTCTTCTTGAAAATTTTAGTTGCTTCTATGCTTAATTTAGGCAACATGTTCTTTGTCTATCTCCTTAACTCCTTGAGATTTTAGGTATAATTGTACTAATGTGTCCATCTGTTCTAATTTAATTTTATGTCTTTGTGCAGCTGAATATTGCTCAACATTTTAAATTGATGTAATGATTGCTTTGTTCAATTAAATGGAATTGCATGAAATGGTGAACTGCATTACCTCTGGATATCCTTGTTGCTTATTTTGATTTATATGGATATATATATATATATATATAATATATATATATATATATATATATATATAGAGAGAGAGAGAGAGAGAGAGAATAGATAGATAGATAGATAGATAGATAGATGGATGGATAGATGGATGGATGATGGTTGGATGGATGGATGGATGGTTGGATGGATGGATATATATTTATATATATATATATATATATATAATATATATATATATATATATGTATATAAAAGATATATATATATATATATATATATATAAAAGATATATATATATATATATATATATATATATATATATATAAAAGATATATATATATATAATCCTTAAATCTTTAAAAATGTTTCAACCCAAAAGCTGCGGTCATGCCTGTGTTCTGGAGGTGTAGTGAATACACTTTGGAACTGTTCGTCCAGTATTTCACTTATCCTCATGGGATTTCCTGTGAGGGAACGATCTTTTTGGAAGAGAGGTCCTATCCTCTGGCATACTGCAACTGTCTCTTTGGCAAACTTAAAGAAGGCTTTAGGGTTTGACTTGATATTTTCTATAACCCAAGCCTCTTTATCTGCTCTCTCCTTTTCATGAGACTGATGCAGACTTTTCTCAATTTCCATTTGCATTCTCTCGAGGTGAGACTTCTCGCCACTTTTGGTGTGCTTGCTCAGGCAGTCTGCAATCCTTCTCCGTCATCTCATAAGAATCTTCCTTTCCCTAGGGATCCTGTTTTTGTGTTTGCTGGCCCTGCACACTGGGACATATTTGTCACATATGGCTTGTATTATGGACATGAAACGTTTGTGTTTCACGTCAATGTTTGGTGTGGAAAGGCATTTAGGCCAATCCTGTTTGAGGATCTCTTTCTCAATCAACTTCCAATTAGCTTTATGAAAGTTTAGTTTGGAGAGATTGTGGATGCTTCATATAGGCTGTGTGTCTGTGGGGGCTTTTGGTCCATACATAGACAGCTCTATTATGTTGTGATCCGAGACCAATGTTGGCATCACTTTAACATTATGGATAATGTCCATATTGTTTGTGAATCAGAGATCCAGTATATTATTTTCCCTGGTTGGTTGCAACACAATTTACTCCATGAAAGAGACATTTGTGAGGTTGAGCAGGGACTCCACCTGTGCTTGCTGATGGTGTGTCATCCCTAGGAGCATCTGCTCCCCAGGCCATTCCACATTGGGGAAGTTAAAGTCACCCAGGAAGAATACACTGTTGTGTTGTTCCAGTTTGGTGAGAACTTCTATTTTTGTTAGTCAGTCTTCAAACATGCCTGTGTGATTTGGGGCATCCGGTGGGCGATATGTAGTACATATGATGATATTCAGTTGTCTTATGTGTACAATTTGAGTGTCACACACTGAGTTTGAATATGACAATAGGACCTTGGGCATGAGGTCATCTCGGATGTACACTGCAACTCCACCATGACTCCTCTCTTTTCTATCTGAGTGTATGACAACATATAGCGGTATGTTTATTTCTGCATATATATATAATTATATAAAAAATACATAATGGGACTAGAACACAAGACATCCACACAGTTTGGTGATACAAAAAGGGTACACTAAATCTTGTACGACTTTATTCTTTCCTTCTGTCTATCAGCCCTTTCACGCATACTTCGTTCATTCCACACTTCGTTCTTTCGTTCCCCCTCTCTCACATTTTCTTGACTTCTGTTCATGCTCACTTTCCTTCCTCTTTCACTTCACTGTGTCCCTGTCATTCTTCTCCTCTCCCTTTCACTGTTCCCTCTCTCTTACTCCTCCTCCTCCTCGACTCTCTCGTCACTGATACGTGATCAGAGGGAAGCCATCTTTCGAACTGCTATCTTCACCAAGACAAGACCGCTTATCCTGTCTCTCTCATAATAAGCTGTCTCCTCAAACGTTCAGAATAATTTTTCCAATGTCTTGGCTTAACAGCCCTCATCATTTGTTTTTACTGAGTTATTCTCTTTGTTCTGTCTTTTACTGTTTTTACTGTCGTCTTGTTTTGTTCTTACTCTCCTGCTCATGTTACCACTTTTACCCCTCTGCAAAAAATCCCAAATTTTATTTAATTTGCTTTGCGGGAAGGACTGTTTCAACAAAGTTGCATCTTGTCCTTGCCTTCGAACACAGAGTAGGCAAAACAGGGACAACTGAAGAAGGGGAATATTCCTTGTGTTGTATGTCTTGTACTCTATTATTTTGTTTTTTGAAAAATAGTTTGTTTCCATGTTTTTATTTTTATGTTTTCGTTTCTCATTGTGTACAATGTTTTTTTTTGATGTTTTGTACCCATATATGCATGTATATATACATATAGATGTAGGTATGTAGGTATGGATATATATATATATATATATATATGGATATATATATATATATATGGATATATATATATATGGATATATATATATATATGGATATATATATATATATGGATATATATATATGTATATATATATATATTATATAAATGGCGGTGCCCCAGCATGGCCACAGCTCATTAGCTGAAACTAGAAAAATCAAAAATCAAAAAAATCACATATATATGTATATATATATGTATATATATATATGTATATCTATATATATATATATATATATGTATATCTATATATATATATATATATGTATATATATATATGTATATCTATATATATATATATATGTATATCTATATATATATATATATATATATATATCTATATATATATATGTATATCTATATAATAATAAATATTAGGGAATAAATCCAAATTTACAGGGAAAAAATCAGATTTAGGATTAAATCCAATTTTATAGTAAAATATTATATAATATTAATTCGAGACAAAACCACTATTTTGCAAATCAAACAAGGAAAGACTTAATCAATACATAAAAAAATTTAATATAAAGTAAATAAATAAATAAAGTAAATATTTACTTTATATTAAAATTTTTTATGTATTGATTAAGTCTTTCCTTGTTTGATTTGCAAAATAGTGGTTTTGTCTCGAATTAATATTATGTATATCTATATATATATATATATGTATATCTATATATATATATATATGTATATCTATATCTATATCTATATCTATATAACGGGAAGCTTTATGAAAATAAACAAAAGACGAAGGCAGGTGGAAAACAAACGAACAATTGTATTAGTATGGCGCTCAGGAAATATAAATAAAACAAGTCTTTAACGTTTCGAGCCTACGCTCTTCAACAGAAAGATACACAGAGAGAGAAAAACACAGAAAGAAGAAGAGAAAAAAAATGCGTGCAGTAGCTAACGAATCAACATGGCTCTGCAAGACAAATGTCGTGTTTTCAAAAGTTCTAAATCAAAATCTTCCACCAAACCTTAGTCACAATTTATAGTACATACATACATATCCTTTTACTGAGTGTCAAGCTAATACATTCCCTGAGTATGTCTTCTTATCTGTTATTGTTAATTTTTAATATTAATCATTTATTTGAATTGACTATCTATATCTATCTATATACCTATCTACCTATCTATATATCTATCAATCTATCTATTTATATAAATGTGTGTCTGTGTGCCTCTCTGTGTGTGTGTGTGTGTGTGGATATATATATATATGTATGTATGTATGTATGTATGTATTGTCTATTGCAGAAAGAAAGTGTTCAGAAACAGTGTAAACAGAGGTAACACATCAAAACTTCAAGATGTAAATGAAAATCATTATTACTCCATGCAAAATACTACTCCAGTTTGTATCAGCAAACGCAATCAAGAATTACCATCTTCACAGCTTAAATCTCAAGATCTTGTTGAAGATGGATATTGCTGTATGAAAAATCCCAGTTCAGTTTACATCAATAAACCCACACAACAACCATTCTATTCAGATCTAGAAATCCATATATATGAAGAACTTGCATAAAAAGAACTCCTCACCTTGTTGATAATCCTCGTATTGAACAACTCAACACATAACCTGACAAATATATATTAAGATAAAATTTTAATGCTTGGTAGTTTGGCATGATTTTTTTAAATTTCAGAAACTGTATCTTACTTTTTTAGACAGTGACATCATCACCCAGAAAATTTGAAAAATATACCCCATAATGAATAATTTCAAAATAATATATGGAATAATTTCTCATTATTTTTAACTTACAAAAAATCTTAGTATAAAACCATTTTAAAAAATAAATTGTATTTTTTAAAATCAATCTATTATTATTATCATTATTAGCATCATTATTTTTATTGCTACTGGGGTGTATGGCTTTGTGGTTAGGGTGTTGCATTCACAACTTAGTGATCATAGTTTCAATCCCTCTACTAGATGGTGCATATTGTTTTTAAGCAACATATTTCATCTCGCATTGCTCAGTGATAACTTTGACACTTGACACATAGTACTCTATGCACATTAAAAAGACAGGCAAAGGCAATCCCAGTATGATATGGCCTTGCTCTTTATCTTTCCAGGCTCAATGGAATTAAATCATTTGAACACTAAGGTTGATGAAATCATACAAGCCTCACCTCCTAAAATTACAGGCCTTGAGCCAGAATTTGAAACCATTAGTATATGCACACATGCACACACACACACACACACACACATACACACATACACACACACACACTCAATGTAAATTCCTTGTGATTAATAAAGAAATCATTATCAAGACAGAATCTAATTGTTGTTGATATTATTATTATTATCATCATCATCATCATTTCTTTTCATCACAGGTTGTGTTTGAACTCCTGGAGTTCTGCATGCATAGCAGGCTTGCAACCTGCAGTCTACTGTACCATGCTATCCATTCTTTTCAGTTATCTAATACTTTCCTGATTATTCTAGCCATCTATTTTTTCACCTTCCATCTTGATTATTCATGGGACAAAGGAGCATGCAACACCAACTATATAGCACATGTAGTGCCTCTTGACGACCACCACTAGGCCCAGTCTGTTATTCTCTAGCACCTGATCTATTTGGATTGGGTAATCCCAGAGAATTTTGCAAGTCCCCGACACTGCCACTCTCTGCAGTTTGTACTCATATCACGTCTTGCCTCTCACTAGCCCCCACTTTTTGCACAGTTTCCAATGTAGCTCTTTCACTACCTGATCATGTCCCCACAACTTGTAGTGGTTTTGGGCAAGTCTATGGCATACGTTTGTGATATGGGTAATGGTTTCATCCAGTCTATTACAGATGCAACACAACAGAGACACTTGCTCATTCCAGTTCATGGCCAAAGCTTGGTCTTGTGCTGCCAGTACAGTACTCTCAGTCTCTTTTTTTAGTGTTCTTTTCTTCAGGCAATCCTACCTATTTTTTCCAGCAACTTCTGTTGTGACTACATGGAATTAATTGTGTAGTCCCTTGTTGCACAATTCTTCTTTGTGTGCTTTTGTACTTCTTATTTTGGTTTTCCTTTTTTGTCTATTTTTTCTCTTTGTCTTGGGGTTTGAAAATGTACCTGATATTACACAGATGTTGCTGTATCTACCACTGGAATTCCTTAGTGTAGATTGAGTATAAAACAGTGAAGCAACACAATATAAAGCATTATTAATTCAGTAATAATTTCAATATACTGTTGAAATAGGTTTGATATTTGAATTACAACATGCAATTAATGCAATTGAAACATAGGTCAGACAATTATTATGAATAAACCAACTGTAAATAAACAAAGTTTGAATGTTCAGATTCTTCATTCTTCACTACTGAACATTATTTACATTATGTATATTTGTCCTCATCTTGTTTGTTGTTAACACGTTTTGGCTGATATACCCTCCAGCCTTCATCAGGTGTCTTGGAGAAATTTCGAACCTGGGTTATCATTCCTAAGGTATTTTTCAATGCTATTATTATTATTTTTATTATTATTATTCAGGTCACTGCCTGGAATCGAACTCAGAATCTTGGGGTTAGTCGCCATAATCTTAACCACTATGACAGCTGCACTTTCGAGGAAATACTTAAATTTTTTCCCTACATTACATTATGGTATCATAAATATAAAATGATTTCTGTTTGTATAAATGTTATATATATTTTTTTCCATCAATATATGTAATTTCTATAACTATATTTCATAGTGGTTAAGAGCACAGGCTACTAACCCCAATATTCCGAGTTTGATTCCAGGCAGTGACCTGAATAATGACAACAACAACAACAACAACATCAAAAAATACCTGAGGAATGAGAACCCAGGTTCGAAATTTCCCCAAGACACCTGATGAAGGCTTGGAGGGTATATCAGCTGATACGTGTTAACAACAAACAAGATAAGGACAAATATCCATCAAATGTAAATAATGTACATAATTCCTCATCTCTTAAATATAGAACTGTATTCACTACTGAAGATATACTGTTTTGCTTCAACTGCACTTTCTAGAAAATGC
>NC_043008.1:51605919-51660919 GCF_006345805.1 Octopus sinensis
CACACAGCCACTCCTGCACCTACTGCCACACAGCCACTCCTGCACCTACTGCCACACAGCCACTCCTGCACCTACTGCCACACAGCCACTCCTGCACCTACTGCCCACAGTCCACCTCCTGCACCTACTGTCACACAGCCACTCCTGCACCTACTGC
This sequence comes from Octopus sinensis, assembly GCF_006345805.1. Classification (NCBI taxonomy): domain Eukaryota; kingdom Metazoa; phylum Mollusca; class Cephalopoda; order Octopoda; family Octopodidae; genus Octopus; species Octopus sinensis. The sequence goes on from NC_043008.1 coordinate 51,606,077, forward strand.
CACACAGCCACTCCTGCACCTACTGGCACACAGCCACTCCTGCACCTACTGCCACACAGCCACTCCTGCACCTACTCCCACACAGCCACTCCTGCACCTACTGCCACACAGCCACTCCTGCACCTACTGTCACACAGCCACTCCTGCACCTACTGCCACACAGCCACTCCTGCACCTACTGCCACACAGCCACTCCTGCACCTACTGCCACACAGCCACTCCTGCACCTACTGCCACACAGCCACTCCTGCACCTACTGCCACACAGCCACTCCTGCACCTACTGCCACACAGCCACTCCTGCACCTACTGCCACACAGCCACTCCTGCACCTACTCCCACACAGCCACTCCTGCACCTACTGCCACACAGCCACTCCTGCACCTACTGCCACACAGCCACTCCTGCACCTACTGCTGCCACACGTCCACTCCACCTGCACCTACTGCCACACAGCCACTCCTGCACCTACTGCCACACAGCCACTCCTGCACCTACTCTGCCACACAGCCACTCCTGCACCTACTGCCACACAGCCACTCCTGCACCTACTGCCACACAGCCACTCCTGCACCTACTGCCACACAGCCACTCCTGCACCTACTGCCACACAGCCACTCCTGCACCTACTGTCACACAGCCACTCCTGCACCTACTGCCACACAGCCACTCCTGCACCTACTGCCACACAGCCACTCCTCCTGCACCTACTGTCACACAGCCACTCCTGCACCTACTGCCACACAGCCACTCCTGCACCTACTGCCACACAGCCACTCCTGCACCTACTGCCACACAGCCACTCCTGCACCTACTGTCACACAGCCACTCCTGCACCTACTGCCACACGTCCACTCCTGCACCTACTGCCACACAGCCACTCCTGCACCTACTGCCACACAGCCACTCCTGCACCTACTGCCACACAGCCACTCCTGCACCTACTGCCACACAGCCACTCCTGCACCTACTGCCACACAGCCACTCCTGCACCTACTGCCACACAGCCACTCCTGCACCTACTGCCACACAGCCACTCCTGCACCTACTGCCACACAGCCACTCCTGCACCTATTGCCACATGTCCACTCCTGTGCCTATTGCCACACGTCCACTCCTGTGCCTATTGTCACACAGCTACTCCTGCACCTATTGCCACATGTCCACTCCTGTGCCTATTGCCACACAGCCATTCCTGTGCCTATTGCCACACGTCCACTCCTGCAACTTCAACTTGAAATTATTACTCTATTCTAAATCATAAATTCATATAGAACTGAATGTAGAAACAGAGGTAGTGATGGAGACTGGTAGACGTAATATGTCTACATTTGGGTCTCTTCCCTATTATATCCCCTTTTGAGTCTACACAAGCTGTCTACCCTGCCTCTTGATATACCATCTCACCTCTTTATCAGCTCTATACCACTTATCTGTCCATCACTCACTCCCTGTTCACCATCCATCTCTTCTGATCACTCTGCTATGGTGTATGCATAACTAAGGATAACAGTGAATCCCTCATTTTCTCTATACCAAGCAACCAATGTAGGGATGTTAATGGACTTGTCTTTCAGATACCCTTTCTCCTTATCTGTGTCATTCTGCCTGTATTATGAAAGATGACACTGGAACTGTCTGTTCTCTATCCTGCCTACAACCATCCCATCCTGCTTTCCTTCCTAAAGAAACAGTCAACATTCCTTCTCTCTCCTCTCTTCAACCACCCCTCACTTCATTTTCCCTCTTTCTGCTATCATTCACTTGTCTCTCTTTGCAAACACGTCCTAGATTCTCCTACCATCACTCAATCTGTCATTCTCCCTCTTTGTCGCATTGCATTAAGAGAAGAGACATGGCATGAACTGGGAAATCTCACAAGTTTTTGTCTTGTGATAAAATGCAACCAGTGTATGCTTTAATTGGATTAGTAATTGATTGAAGATAGCATAGGGTCAAGAAAACCTGTTGGTCTTATGAAGAACAGGAGAGCCACCCTCTCACCAGTACCATGCATGTGTATGTCTGTGTAACTGATTGCATTCTACATTGAGGTGACTCAGAGATGGTGAGGTTTGTTGACATTTCTCAGTCAAGGTTGTCCAGTAGCTCTGCACTTTCAAAGACAAGCGGAATGAAATCTCTCTCTCACTTAAACACATGTAAGGGTTAGTAACAAGAAGAACACCCAATTTTAAAGCAATGACTTGGTAATATGTATTCATCAAACTGATGCTAAAATGAGAAACAAATGTAAAACTAAGATATATATATATATATATATATATATATATATATATATATATATATATATATACGTTTATGAATTTGTGTTGCAAGACTCCTGATGTGAAATCGTGTGTTGAAACAGATATTATTGTATTTTGGGGCACACACTTGAAGATGGAAAGTGTTGTTGAAGGGGTCACAGATGTGTGACGAAAGATTTCCAGATAATGGACATGACTTAGAATAAGAAAAGTAATAAACAATGAAGAACAAATATATAGCGTATGTTTATTTCGCAGAAATAAATGACCATCCCAAAATACAACAACACACACACATATATACTATACTTTACTGTTCCTTTGTAGTAGGATCTGCAAAATAAGTATTCAGGCTCAGTGCATACAGTTAGGCTTATTTGAAAACTAGGACACTGGTCTATGAAAAAAATTTAGATAATTAGCATCATGGGATTCCTGTAGTTGAGATCTATAATATAATATAATTTTCTTTTGAAGATACATGAAATTGACTTTTACTCCATATATTCAAGTAAAAATTGATTTCATGCGTTAATCTCAATTTTTTTTCGTCAGTTTTTACCTCAGTACTTTTTTTTTACTGAATATTTATGTATATAACTAACATGATTAGATTCCTGTCATCGAGATCTATCATATAAGCTAAAACAAAATAAAGATTTATTTTTTAAAAATATTTACACTCAAAGTCGATTTCAGGCATCATTCTCCCATTTGTGACCTCCCATATTTAACTTTTTTTTTACAGAACCAATTTTCAAATTTTTTAGCTTGAAATGTAGCTTATGATGTGACCAATCTAAAAATGTAAACATCATCTAATTTGGTTAAAAACTGAGTTAGTGAGTAAACAATGACCGTAAGAATATTATTCACACACAACCATGTGGTGAATGATATACATATTAAAAATGTTTAGTGTTATAAACATTTTTGAATTTAATGCTTTCTCTTATTAATATTTCAACATGTTAACAAAGCACAACTTATGTAACTAATGATATTTCTTTTGACTATGAATAAAAACAGTTTTTAGAGTAATTGAGAACATAAATTTGAAAAAGCATTTTGCTATTATTCATTTTGCTAAACAACAAAAAGGATAAATGGTAAATTTAAACCTGGCATGAAGTGAACACAGAAGAGTGATGTTGAATCATTCATCCAAACCATCTACTTTCTAATGAGAAATTATCAATACACATCCGTATGTTTGCTGAATTATGTATATGCATACATGTATTTCATTTAATCAAATCCAGAAAACCTGAAAACAAGTAATACTTTGAAGTCAAGTGAACCAGTTATACGTGTTTCTAAATGAGAGAAAATAAAGGGTTTACTTACAACTGTCTCTGACCAAAATTTTCCTGTAGTCTCTATTTCTATTCTTGACCTTGTATTCATTTCCCTTGGAAGGAAGAATGATTTATTTGATGTTTTAGAATTCATTCCAAAATTAATATTTTTTACACCAGAAGGCTTTATTTCAAAAGAATAGTTATAATTGTCATTTATCTCACTACTTATAACTTCAAGGTTCCATTGTGTCCCTAGAAAGTAATAGAAGGAAAAGTGACATTAATGACAACAAAATTTCAAAGTTAATAAATTTAAAAGATTAATTGTTTCATAAGTGGGGTGGGATTTAAAATGAAATTAGTAGAATATGATTGGAAAACATCTTCTCTGCTCTTCCATCATGGGTTTATTATACTTCATTTATAATTTTAGATTTGATTTCAAGAATTTTATAAACTTTCAAGGGAATTTGAAATAATGCTTTCTTGGAACAGTAGATCTCAAAGCACACATGTAAAGTTGTAAATAACAGCATGTAAATGTTAGGTTGGAAATCCCCTTTTGGATAAAAAAAAACAAATCAGTGAAATGCTGTACATGAGACTCAAACCCACCACCTCTGTAGAGGTGGGTTTGAGTCTACCATTGGACAAAAGCAATCCTTCAAATTTTTCTATCCATTTTAGAAACTTTTTTCTTACCAGTGAAAACTCTATGTTGTTGATTTCATAAGAATTTTTCCATAAACTTTTGAGAGAATGTGAATTAATTCTTATTTTCAGAATATCTCAAAGCCTTTGACTATTTCTATCCAAAAGGATTTTCAATGCAATATTTACATGCTAAATTTCTGAAATGGTTAGATATAAACATGGCTATGCATTGAAAAGTTTGCTTCTTAACCACATGGTTCCCAGTTCATTCCCACTACATGGCACTTTGGGCAAGGGTCTTCTATTATAGTCCCAGACAGAAACTTATGAAACTTATGAATTTACATCTAATGTAGGATAATTACCTCAATGACCTCCTTAGCCATGATCGGTCCTTCACAGCAATCAGCCTCTTGTGTTGAGATACGTGGGCCACCAGTCAGGAAGTCCTGAAGGCCTCACCATGGACCACTGTCTCAGATGAACTACGTACACACACACGTACACACACACACACACACACACACACACACACACACACACACACACACACAACATATTCATTTCTGACATATCACTTCCACAGATGTACCCTGATACTATTTCTAGCAACTCAGCAGTTGTCAACATTTGCATGTAGTGAAGAATTATGTGTACCAACAAATTAAGTTCAGTGAATAAATCATTTTAAATATGAATCGATTCATTCATTTGTTTACTTCAAAGGCATCCACATTCCTATCGCATTTTTTCACCTGATTAGCATTAACCACTACACACACACACACGCACACACACTCACACACACACACACGCACACACACACACACTCACACACACACACACACACACAGCACACACTCACACACACACACATATATATGGCAGGACTCCACACAGTATCCATCTACCAAATTCATTCACAAAGCATGTATTTGTCAGCATGGAGCCTATACTAGTCCAAGGTGCAGTGCAATGGGACTGAATATGATGAAGCAGCACTGTCACAAAGAAATCTTCTTAACCACACAGCTACACATGTGCATACAATTACCACAAAATTTTATTCTCTTGCCTCAGTTTAGTAAGAAATTTCATTTAGTTAAGAATTCCTGTATTACATACATCACCCCTTTATTTTATTCACATTCATACCATCGGTACATTTGAGTCATCTTCCTAAGCACATTTTATAAAATTTATTTACACAAAATATACTTGCCCAAAATTTTTCGGTACTATTTTTCAATATGTAAAAATCATTGCCAATTGGAGTAACTAAACTATCTTGATGAGGTCCATCGAACTGAAACTTATCCATAGTTGTTCCCCTTGTCTGCAAATTAAGATCATGCTTTCCTTCTTATAATTTAAAGTTAGCGTTTCTTTATTAATTGTATGTTCTGCATTATTTTCATTAAAAAATCCCTTTTCTTCCTTTTGAATAAGGCTGTAGTTGATGGAGCATGACTTTCTTCTCCTCTCAGCAGTTCAGAGGTTCATTTATAATCTAAGATTATAATGGTTACTCAGAATATTCATGTCACCAACAGTGTAACTTTCAATCATATGTTTACATTTTTTTTGTTTTGTTTTCATGTTCTCTCATTTTCATTTTATATTCTGTCTTGAACACATTCCCTTATTTCATTTTATATTCTTTGATGTTCCTGTGCTTGTTCTAGTGATTCGACCCTCTGCTTCTCTTTACACCATTGCCTATACCAGTGCTTTTCAAACTTTTTGCTGGAGCGGAACCCCAAGGAAACATTCCACTGGCTCGAGGAACCCCTGTGCAATAATTTAATAGTTTTATGCACACATATCTGCACAGGAGACTTAAAAATTACTACCGACTTTAGTAGTTTTGTAACTTCTTGCAGAACACCTGGACTGTACTGGCGGAACCCTAAGGTTCCACGGAACCCTGGTTGAAAACCACTGGCCTATACAATCTCATTCTATCTCTTGTTAACTTAAATTGTCTGTCATTCATTTCTTATAAACAAATATCATTTTCTAGGTAAGCAGGTGATAAATAATTGTAGTTATATGTATGTGCCATGTGAAGGGTGATATAAAAAAAAACTACCCTTTTCACTATCCACTCACCACCGCCGCCACCACCACTGCCACTACTACTACCATCATTATAGTTTTTAGTAATAGAGCTCAGTCTAAGTTGTTTGCCGACCAAAATTGAAGATTTCAAGTAATTAAGAATTTTCTGCATTCATCAACCCTAAAAAATTTGTCCAGATTCTTAAACTCTGAGTTTAGCCATTGTAGAAATTATTGTTTTTATATCCATTTTCATGTGTCAATATTGGTTGGAAAAGTTCTTGAAAATTTCAATAATGACATGTGATTGGCTGGAAATATTGATTTCATAGCTGTTTGCTTTTCTTAATGCTGACTACGTATCAGTGAATTGAACCACGAAATACAGGATAATGTGTCTTTCCTAGAGATTGAATAGAAACAATGTGTGTGTATGTGTGTGTGTATGAGTATGTTTATGCATGAGTGTGTATATATGTGTGTATGTGCATGTGTGTACATTTGTGTGTGTTTGCATGAGTGTGTGTAAGTGTCTGTGTGTAAGTGCTTGTGTGTGAGTATGTGTGTACATGTGTGTGTGTGTGTGTATGTGTGTGTACATATATGTGCATGAACGTGTTTTTGTGTGTGTGTGTGCATATGTGTGTCTGTGTATGGGTGTGTCTGTGTCTGTGTATGGGTGTATGTGTATTCACACATGTGTGTGTGTGTGTGTACATGTTTGTGTATGAGTGTGAAAAATATTCCTTAAGGAGTTTAAAAGAGAAAGGAAAGCAAAAAAGAAAAGAATAAGGAAGAGTTCTAAAGCAAAAATCTTACATTTTTCTAATTTCTGCTTCTTAGAACAACTTGATGAGCATCTGAGAAAATACATTTCTGGAATATCGTGATTTTGAACATATGCCTAAAATAGAATAATTCAACAAAATTAATAACAGTGTAGTATTTTAAATGGTTTGACGACGACGACGACGACGATGATGATGATGATGATGATGATGATGATGATGATAGTGACCATCACCATCACCATCACCATCATCATTATTATCATGCTGTTGATGACAATGAGGATAAAACTGTTTCTCAGCCAAAAATTGTTTGAATTAATCTACACATGCATGTGCAGACAAATGTATATATATACACATGTACATGTGTATACATATACGTATAGATGTATCATCATCATCATCATCATCATCATCATCATCATTATAATAATGATCAAGGTGACAGGCAGATGCACACAAATGCAAAGTTTTTCGCAGATGAAGAGTGTACACCCCAACATAGGCTACCAGTTAGTGACTTCAGAATTAGGGCTAGAGAGACTCAAAGACATAAACCACATCGGAAAAGAAGATTATGGAAGCCTCAAAGACCCAGCAAACCAACAAAAATTTAGAGAAAATTTCCAATCCCCTTTCTTGCCCTCACTGCTCTGTTCCCTGTATCACTACTTCTCACACCCCTAACACCTATACCCTATTTTTCTATCCAGGTTCTATATTCATATTTTTGTTACTTGTGAGTATACCCCAGCACTACACCATCACTCTTCTGCACTCTCTCTTACACTTTTCCTACTCCCTCTCTCTCTCTTTCCCTTTGGTTACTCTCTCTCTTTTCCTTTGGTTACTCTCTCTCTCTCCTCTTATTTTTCCTCTGACTAGATAACCAAGTATCTCCTTTACATCAGCACATTTGTTTTTGGCCTCTTTCTTGTACCTCTCTCTCTCACCCACTGTCTCTTTTCTCCCTCTCTCCCTCCCTCTCTCTCCTTCTCTCTCTCTCACTCTGTAACCATTTACCTCCTCTATAACAAGAAATCCTCTCTGTTTCTCTGTTACACTCTAGCCCTTCATTATCTGATACTGGATCACCTCCTCTAATGTCCCCTCTTTGTAGCAAGACATTTGCTTCTGTCTCTCTGTTTCTTTGTCACACTCTAGCCTTCCATCCTCTGACACAAGTTCCCCTCCTCAAATGCCCTGCCCATCTCATAATTCCTTGTCTTGTGAGTTACTTGGTTTTACTGCCAGTGCTGGTGCTACATTAAAAGCATCCAGTCCACACTACAACATGGCTAGCCTTTGGAAGGGCATCCAAATCATGCTGAAACTAACCTTGCCCGTGCTAGTGCCACATAAAAAGCACTGCCAAAACAGACACAGTAGCCTAGGGTAGTTTTTCTACCTGGCCAGCTCCCGTTAACCATCCTACTCAAGCATGTATAGATGGACGTTAAACAATGATGATGACGATGATGATGATGTTTAATGGTGACATGGGTTTGATGGTTTAACTGGATCTAATATGTCCAAGGACTACATTAAACTCCAGTGTCCATTTTGACACAGTCTTTCAGGTTGAGTACCTTTCCTAATACCAACCATTTCAAAGCCTGGACTGGGTACTTTGTCCTGCTGTGTATTTATATGTGTGTTAAAGATGTACACACACACACACACACATACACAACCACACACACCCACACCCACACACACACATACACACACCCGCACACACATACACACACATGCACACACACACACATATACACACACACGCACACATAGACACACACACACACACACACACACACACACACACACACACAAACCAACAGGCTTATATGTATATATATATATATATAACTTCTTTTCAAGCCATCTAACTAATTAATTTAATAATTAATGTTTACAGAAGTTTTTAAACACAAGTGGTAGAAATAACAAAAAGGGTCAGAATCCTGTTAGGGGTGAAAATTTTCAAGCTCTTTAGATGCAAATATATATTCAAGTATAAAAAACATATGTCATGTCAATGCAATTATTAAATACCAGTTTCACCTTATTTCTCTGAAAACAGCATAATGTTCGATGATACAGGTGTACAAGTATATATGTATGTATATGTGTTTATGTATGTGTATGTAGGTAGGTGTGTGTATCTTTAATTTAATATAATTACCTTATATTTATATTTCAGATTAACTTTAAAAGAACTGGGCTCTTCTCCACCGTTTAATTCAAAATTGGTGTAGAAGCAGTTTTTGTAGCCTTTATATGATATTTCTTTATATTCATAGTTCAAATTACAGTGAACTGAAGAATAGTAAGCCTGAGCAAAACAAACTGTTACATCCCATCTTGTGGCCTGGATATCTGGAAATAGATTGAAAAAAGAAGAAAAAATCTCAATTTATTTTCAAAACACCTTAAACTTTTTATGATGTGAATAGTTACATCAAGAAAACTCATATAAAACACTGGAAATGGTGTTTAAAATAACATAAAACCTTAATAATCAGGAAAATTTGAATTCTTTCCACATTTTGTCTGAAGAAAATGATTTTTTTTACATTTTCTTTAAGAATCAGACATAAATCTGATTGCATCATTTTCATTTATTTTTTACAAAATCACTTGTATTTCATGATAGAGTGGTTAATATTAATATTAATATTGATTTCAAATATTAGCACGGGGTCAGCAGTTTCAGGAAAGGGGTTAGTCAATTACATTGATCCCAGTGTTTAACTGCTACTGATGAACCCTGAAAGGATGAAAGCAAATTTAATATTAATATTAATATTATGTTAATGTTAATATTGTGGAAAGAATTGCTTTATCAGAAATATTAAATTTCTAAATATCTCATAGAGATATGTACAGTGGTGGAGCAATAGAGTGGTTGTATACTGTCAACTTAACGTGACAGTCCTGTACAGGAATTACACCACCGCTGTTTAGCCCTAGGAAGCATCGGTGCTTCCTGTCGGCCTTGACACATTTCCTGTGTCCCTATATATTTACGAAGAGGAGACAAATACCCCTAACATGATGGGAGTATTTGTCTCCCCTTCGTGAATATATAAGGACACAGGAAATGTGTCAAGGCCAACAGGAAGCGTCGATGCTTCCTAGGGCTAAACAGCGGTGGTGTAATTCCCTTACAGGACCGTCACGTTAAGTTGACAGTATACAACCACTCAATTGCTTTATCATTATAGCCAAAATTTTTCTACCACTGTCCTCTACATTTTAATAGCCATTCCATAGCCATACTAGCATGCAAAAAGAAATGAAAAACAGTATGTAAATCAGAAAACTGACAACAGAAAAATAGACAATTTCTTAAATGATATGTCATCATCATCATCGTCATCATCCTTATCTTTATTCCTACCACCACCACATTTACCACTAAAATAAAAACATACACAAATACAACCATAAACGCACATAAGTATATACATGCATATACACACAAAAGGTCAACACACACAAATATACATGTATGTAAACATGCATGTACATGTACACATCAACACACATGTACAAAAATACATGCATTCACATGTGTTACTACACATATGTATGTGTGTCTGTGTTTACAGAAACACTGAAATAGCATTAAAAGATATCATGATGTGTTACAAAGGGCCACAAGTCCTATAAGTCAATAGATCAACCAGGTCCACAGTGATGAGGGATGCACAGTGTACTCATTGAAAAAGCCATAGCCTGTGGTAAATAGGTGAAATGTTCTGGGAGTGGTGCTAATATAACTAGAAGGTGTAGAAGTCAGATGAAGCCAAGTGTATGGTCGTGTTTGTGTATGCATCTACAGCTGTATGTGTGTGTACGCTTTTAGTTTTTCTATATTTATTCATTGATCTATTTCATATATTTTTGGATGTGCCTATTGTATTTTATCATCATGATCATCATGATCATCATGATCATCATCATCATCATCATCATCATCATCATCGTTTAATGTCCATTTTCCATGCATGGGTAACATGGCTGACAGGACCTAGCCAGGTAGAAAAAAACTACCCTAGACTACTGTATCTGTTTAGGCTGGGATTTTATGGTTAGATGCCCTTCCTAACACCAACCACTCCACAGAGTGGTCTTAGTACTTTTTACGTGGCACTAACACAGGCAAGGTTAGATTTGGCATGATTTTTACAGCTGGATGCACTTCCAAATGCCAACCACATTACAGTGTGCATTTGGATGTTTTTAACATGGCACCAACACTGTGGAAAACGTATATTGTACACTCTGCATTGCCCTGCTAAGGTAGGCTTGTATAAATTAAGGTGGTACTTTGTGTTCTTGAGCAAAACACTTCATCTGACATTGTTCCGTGATAACTTCAACATCTAACATGTGGTACACAGTGCATCTGTTCTGGGAACGTCAATTTGATGGAGGGAGTGAGCTAATGTACGGCACCTATATATGATCGTGATAAATAAATCATTTGTGCAGGTTGGCCAATAAGAAATTGCAGAAGCATCTTTCTCGGACTAAGAGAGACTATCATCATTCTCACCAGAAAAAGGGATTCATGGTTGCCCTTAAGTGCAAAGGCCTTCCCTGGTGAAGAATGCAACCATCAGCATAGATTAATCATTAGTGACTTCAAACTGGAGGTATGAAAGAAGCCAAGAAGCAAGTCAGTTTGGAAAAGAAAGATCTGAAAGCTTAAGGATCCTTTGAATAGTCAGAGGTTTAGGGACTTCCTAACTGAAGCATTTGATGAGAAGGAGGAGGAGTTACAAACTTGCAATATAGAGGATAATTGGAAGTTCCTATGAGACAACTTACAGAGAGCCACAGACCAAATCTGTTGGTGGTGTGAAGTCCTTGCTTGACCATGGGTGACATGGTGGTGAAACAGTATAGTTGATGGCCATTAGAGCAAAGAAACACATTTGGAAGGACTAGAAGGGTGGTGGTTGGAATGAGCTATATCAGACAGCTAGAAGAAAAGCTAGGAAGCAGGGGTGATGCAGAAAGGAAGAAGATTTTGCCCTTGTTCTACAGTGTGAAGACCAGAGGCTTGAAGTGTTTTTGTTTGCAAGACATCGTGCCAGGGAAAATTGTGATGCTGTGGGAGAGAAGTGTGTTCACGTGGTTGATGGTTCACTTGCAGTTAGTTATTCTGCAAAGTAAAAGTCTTGGAAGTGCCACAGTGAAAGGCTACTAACTATAGGGAAATCATGGGAGAAGGAGAGTCTGTCTAATGTTGATCCAACAAAGGGACCAGTAACCCAAATAGATAGTAGCATTGTAGACAAAGCCATGAAGGATATGAAGATGGGGAAAGTCCCCTGCCCATCAGGAATCATCGCTGAGATGCTTAAAATATCTGGTGGTGTAGGTTATGTATAATTAATCAGATGCTACATGAAGGAGTCAGACCCAATGACAGTCATAGTAGCACTACAGTCAATTGCTACAAAGGTAAAGGTGATACCTTAGATATAAATAATTACAGTGGTATCAAAATGTTGAATCAGGTGATGAAAGTTACAGAGCAGGTCATAGCCCAACTAATTAGGGAGAGAGTTAGTCTAGATGTGCCACTCTGTGATAAATTTAGCTAGATGAGTTACGATGTGATAAACTTGAATAAATAAATATGTGACGATTAATGGATGTGCATGAACTTAAGACAACAACGAGGAAGATGAAACTATTGAAACTATGTTTACATGGTAATGAAACAGATAGAATAATGAAAAGAATTAATAAGGGGTTTATGACCTGCACAGAAATAGAGGAGTAGATGAACGAGGTTGAAAAGACAAAATTTCTTATCTGAGCATCTTCTGAAATTCGTATTCTTTCAGCGGAGGTATTAAAAAATTGAGTAGGGGAATCCGAGTACATGCGCTAGTTTATATAGGGTGGGGGTGGCGGAAGAGGGGAGTGACCACGTGTATACTGTTGGCAATTTTTTTTCCTCCATCTTCCCTTCTTTGGATCTTTCCTTTTCCTATGTTTCTGATGAAGAGCTCCCCTCGAAACGTTAAACCCTCCTTCTTTCCTTCTTTCCTGAGCATCCAATAATACTATACTTGTTCCACGTCCTCGCATTGTTGTGTTTTCATGTTTGGATCAACTATATATATATATATATATATATATATCGTTTTTAGAAAAACATAAATCCAGAGAAGAAGCACACTATAAAAAGTAGAGCAGTCTATATTTTTCCTGATTGCAGCACAGTGAATTCTGCAAAATTTCCTCAAGAGCAACGTTATAGCATAAAACCATTTGCTACAATATTTCTCTTAAATAACTTTGATACCTTTGATAGGTTTCGGCCAGTATGGGCCCAGGCCATGTCTAACGTATGCCTTTGTCTATTACTTTTGAAAATAATGAAGAATTTAGTAAAATAACTGTGTCGTTATTAAGCTGTTATTTGGAACATAAATTGACATGAAAGTTTGATGTAAGGTTTCCATTTGGATCATTTTAAAACAGGAAGCTTGTATTATTCAACCAGGTGCAATTTCAGGTAGTTTAGTATGAAAAAGATTAAACCAAGATCAAGAACAGAAATAGACTCTACAAAATCTCTACATATGAAGTTCCACTCCATAGTTTTTGGTTGATGTGAGACTATTGTACAAGACAATAATCCAAGGTGTCATACAATAGAAACTGACCTGGAAACAAACTGCTTGATCGTACACAGCCATACTCAGTGATTTCATAAATAAATAGTAATAATAACAAATAAAACTTACTTGTAAAATGTGCCAAGGTGAATACTAAAACACTCCAACAGGAAAGAAGTACCATGGTGGTAGATGGAACGAAGTGGATATTCTTCAGTTACTGATTTTCCTCTTGTTTTGGGGTATTTTTTTGTTTTTTTTAAAGAAATTTTGAAGTTGATTAGAATTTCTATATCAAATGTTCTTAGAGATGAATATTATTAATTTCTTTACTTCCATGTGTTTAACTGTATTTACAAACTGTAAAGGAGAGAAAAATACGATATAGTCTTTTTTCAGTTGATATAATACATGATGTTTTATAATTCTCAGTACTTCAAATTACCAAGTGTTTATGTACAAAAGAAACAACAACAGGGTATTGCAAGTTGAAAGGAAAACTGATGATTTTGAAGAAATGTTTGTCCAATATTAATGCATCTCAGCTATTGCAATATAACTGGCAGTTATGGTAGAATTATTAATAGCTGGATAATCTATGTATATACGCAGATGTTTATCCATCAACTTTTTCTATCCTAAGCCAATATTTACACGCTATTGTCTACAATTTTTGTCTCCTCTAAGTTCTACCGTTTCAAAAAAATAAATATTTATGTATATATATATATATATATATATATATATATATATATGTATGTATGTATATATGTATGTATGTATGTATGTATGTATGTATGTATGTATGTATGTATGTATGAATGTGGCATGTAAAAGCACCCACTACACTCTTGGAAGGGTATCCAGCTGTAGAAACTCTGCCAGATCAGATTGGAACCTGATGCAGCCATCTGGTTCGCCAGTCCTCAGTCAAATCGTCCAACCCATGCTAGCATGGAAAGCAGACGTTAAACGATGATGATGATGATATATATATATATATATATATATATATATAATATATACACACACACACACACACCATATATATATATATATATATATATAAGTAGGTGAATGAATTATCCTAGTATGGACAATTCGGTTAACCGATGCCCGGGTAGCAAATTCACGTCAGAAAACATGGTTGAAGCTACATGCCAGGGGCAGAAATCACGTGTTTTCGTGTGGAAATCTGTGTGTTTTTTTAACTATAAATAAGTGAAAGAATGGAGTCGAACGACGATTTTAACAAAATTCTTTTATTCTCGACATATGTTTCGAAGACTGCATATTCTTAATTCCGAAGGAATAAAGAGTGCATTATGCTGCCTTCTCATCAGGAAAGACAAGGAACCTATGTCAGCATCATGACGAACAAAAACTTTTAGATGACTTCCCACATGGAGTCCACAGTGGTAATGTAGCAAGCGTCCTGGCCTTTGACTCAGCCTGTACAGTGCTGGCATGTATTCATAAGACACATATTAGCATCTGTTGTAATGACCATGTTACTTAGAAAATTGTCAAAAGGTATTTAAATATTGCATGACATGATTTAAAAAATTTATTTAGAATATATAAATACAGAAAGTAATATAGATAGAGAAATGTATTGTATGAAAATTATAAAATATTTACAGAACTTCAGTATACACAATATGTTTAATATTTTTCTTTGAAGTATATATGAAGAGTTTGTGTGGGCTTCCTATTCTGGAACAATCTACATACAATTGACAATGTGAGAAACAACCCTCTTCTTGATGGAGACCAACAACCTGCAGTATTTCACACTGGGACTTGTTTATGGTCAATGCATAACTGACTCCCACTGGGAATTGCAATTGTTTGAAATGAAAGGGGACATCTGTTGGTATTAGTGGTATTCTAGGTATAAATACAGAGTCTCCCTTACCACATCCAGTGAGGATGTTTGCTTCAATATTTTGAGGCTGTAGTTCAATCACACCCATACATGTACCATTGCATAATCTTGGCTGATCCAGGTTTCTGAGAAGCATGATGACTGTGCCCTTCTTTAATTCTAGCTTGTGCAGTGAAATACCAGATGGTTTCAGACTGTTGAGGAATTCAACAAGATAATGAACAGCATCATCCTCACCGACAACTTTGTTGATAGATTCATAGATGTGGCTATCTCCAGGTATCATTTGTAAAAGATTTTTGATGGTGGCATTTACTGTAATGTTTTTTGGGGCTAGGATCACTCATTCACACAGTCACTCATCGTTGGAATGGTGAATTTGTGAATTTCGAAATTTGGGAACACTTGATGAATGATGGTATGAATGCTTTCCACAAATGATGAGGAATCAAAATAGCCTTCAGTCAAGGGATATTTTGCTTTCACCAAGTTTTAGGATGTTTTGAGCTAACTCTGCAGAAACGTTGTCACTGTAAGAAATTTCAGTTCACAAATGAAAATAAGATTAATTGGTATCATAGAACTTGTAAGAGAAGGAATGTTGTTGAAATAGTAAATGAAATCAAAATGTTTAATATAACACCAAATTTCAGTTCAGAAGATGAAAATACAATAACTCGGAATAGTAATACTTGTAAGGAAAGGTATGTTCAAATAGTAGATGAAATCGAAATCTGTTATATATCAATAAATTTCAGTTCACAAAACGAAAATACAATTACTTTTAATCGTAATGCATCTAAGAGAATGAATGTGGAAATAGTAGATGAAATAAGAATCGTATTTTTTTTATACATCACCAAATTTCACTTCACCAATGGAAAATATGATTACTTTTAATCGTAATACATGTAAGAGAATGGATGTTCCAATAATAGATCAATGTGAAAGTGTTTTATGGATAAGATGAATTTGAAGCAGCTGGAAAATGTGTCTTTGCATAAACTGTAAATTGGGTATTTGACGTAGCATTAGAAATTGCATTTGTGTTGTGGAGAACTTTTGGCCTCATGGTCATATGGTTTCCGTCTTTGGGACTTCTGACACCAGCGTATGTGGACGGATATTTTTTTAGGGGCAATCAGCAGATAAGGTCATAGACATAAAATACACTGGTATCAAGTGTCCAATGAATTTGGCGCATGGAAAGACAAGAATATATGTATGCAAAGAAGAAAATACTCACAACCACCCAGTGGGTGCTTTTCTATAAATGAAAGCAGTTAAGATGTGCTTATCTGTAACTCCCTTCCCATGTTGTGAGAGTTATATGTTGAGAGATGTAGAAAAGAATGTATGTATATGTAGGTATATATAAATATACATGTGTGTTATGTTTGTGCATGAGAATATGTCAGTTGCATATATATATATATATATATATATATTATATATCATCTCATCATCATCATCATCATCATCAACGTTTAACGTCCGTTCTCCATGCTAGCATGGGTTGGACGGTTCGACCGGGGATCTGGGAAACCAGAAGGCTGCACCAGGCTCCAGTCTGATCTGGCAGTGTTTCTACAGCTGGATGCCCTTCCTAACGCCAACCACTCCGTGAGTGTAGTGGGTACTTTTTATGTGCCACCTGCACAGGTGCCAGACAAGGCTGGCAACAGCCACGGTTGGATTGGTGCATTTTACATGCTACCGGCACGGAAGCCAGTCAAGGCGGCGCTGGCATCGGCCATGATTCGGATGGTGCTTTTTATGTGCCACCGGCACGGAAGCCAGTCGAGGCGGCGCTGGCATCGGCCAAGTTCAGATGGTGCTTTTTACGTGCCACCGGCACAGGGATCACAACAGCAGTTTCCATTGATTTTGATGTTGGTGTACTTGACTCAATGGATCTCCTCAAGCACAGGGTCGAAATGGTGTTTCTTCACTTGCCACCTGAACAGGAGTCAGTCCAGCAGTCCTGGCAACTGCCGGGTGCCAGTCGTAGGATTGGTTCAATTTCGATTTTTTAATAATAATATTAAATAATAATATTATTTGTAAATAATAATAATGGTATTTTTATATAAGCTTAAAGCTTATGGCAATCACTAGGCATCTTAATTATAACATCTATTATTTTCATGCTTGCATGGTTTTAACAGAATGTGTTGAGGTTTTCTATGGCCTGATGCCCTTCCTGTCACTAACACTCACCTGATTCCAAGCAAGGTTATATTTCTTCCTGGTCTGACATATTTTCACAGTAGAATGGAATTGAAAAGTTTTTGACTAATTATGCCATGTCAAGGTAAGGAGACAAACATAGCATATATGCACACACACACACACATTTATTGATAATAATAAAGTTAGAAGAAATGAAGTCTTTCTTCCTTAGTTTATATAAAGGTACAAAAAGCTTCAAACTTTCCAAGGAAATGAAATGGAATGAAATAAAATTATATAAAGTCAAACAATGTAGAATACCCCAGGAGTACAACCATTCTCAAATGCTTGGCGTAATTTCTTCCATCACCTTTGGTATCCCCTAAAGCAGGCTGGCCAACCTGAGACCCACAGGCCACATGCAGCCCACAGACTGTTAACTTGCAGCCCACTTGATATTTTCTTGAAATGGGTTTATTGAGACAAACATTTAAAATTTTTTATCAAAAATTAAAGATTGTAATGAAAAGGAAAAGAGAAAGATACCATGTTTTGAAGCAATAATATTTCATGCTGAATCAACAATCATTCATTCACTGTTGTAATAATAGCATGAGAAAGCAAAATGTTTTCAATTCTGTCAGTATACAAGTGGCCTTCAAAAAACTTCCTGTGATTAAAGTAGCCAACAATGTAATTTGTGTTGACAGGCTTGTGGTGAAGTGATTGCAGAGCAATGTGAGATGAAGTGTTTTGCTCAAGAACACAACACACCTCCTGGTTTAGGTGTGCAACACCCAAACTGCTAGGACATGCATTCTCAAAATAATGAGTCAATATTATTTTTGTTTGTAAATTGAAATTAAAATGCATAGTTGATGTTAATATATAGGGAATAATTTGTATAAGTAGGTTACAATTAAGTAAGTGGATGCCTAATATCAAGCAAGTGAGCATTGTTATTTGTATAATAAAAATAATTATATGTCAATTATAATCCTCCTATTATTGTGGCAGTGACAAGGACCCATTAGTAATCAATAATGGTATTGCAATCTTTGATAAAAAGTTGGGAGAAAGCACTTATATCCCAAACCCATGATACTATTACAATAAAGGTCTGAGAAAGTGTTTTAAATTTATTTTCTTAAAGCAAGATTTATTATATAAGGAGGATTGGTTATAAAATAAGATTGAATAGTTGAATAGATATAACTATAATACTTGAAAATATAACTGTTATAGTTATATTTGTGTGTGTATATATATAAAGAGATAGAGAGAGAGAGGGAGGGGCACACTTATAGGGTGGTATATATTCGGCATCTTAAAGAAGATTTTCCCATCAGTTCTCTTTCTTCTATACAGAGATGACGCTCAAGCAACTCTTGAGGGGCTAACATCTGCACTCTTGAAAGGCCTAATTAGCACACGTGTGGCTCAAAATTACAATCGCGATTAACTTCGCCGTTGTAAACTTTTTGGATGCTACCTTAGACCTGAGTTTTGTTCTTACAGACCCTACCACAAAGCAAAATGTGAGGCTGCCCTACACTAACACAACCTTCTGTCATATTCAGAAACATAATGAAGGGTGACAGAATCTTAAACCTGTCCTCGAACCAAGTGATGTTCAACGCCACAGCCCACTTTTTACAACATGGTTCTGGCATCCACTGAGTTTAAGCACCGCATTTCCTAATTGCCAAACCCTGGCACTCGCAAAAGGAACTATCATCGGAATGTCGTTTGGCTTTCCGCACCCTTCTTTCTTAATGTTAAAAGCTGTGTGTGAAGAATATTCCTTTGATTGTTGGACAAACATTTCGCACACTCTTAAAGATCCGGACGTTTGTTCAGTAATTTTATTGTCTGGACAATAAAATAAGAACAATAAAAAATAAACTGAAGTGAAGATCGAATATATAGTGCGTATCTTTAATTGGCCAGAAAAGAAGAAAGAAAAGAACAAAAGACCATGGCAAAATATAACAATAACTGTTTCTACAGACGATTTCATAGGAATTTTGCAAAACAAACGCATAAACGTTTCATTGTGAAGCCGTTGGATTTATAAATGAACCTCTGAGAGAAAGGGGAAGTCCTGCCCATTCCATAATATCCTTATCTAGGAGAACTGAATGTGTTTTTAAATGAAAATAATGCAGAATATACAATTTATAAAGTAACATTAACTTTAAACCATGTAAAAAATTATGTATATATAGTGCAATCTCCACCTGTGCTGCTTGTCTATATATTTACGGGTTAAGGTAAAATTTGTTAACGGTAAAGAGAAAAACATAGGAGATAGATAGGTAGATAGATAGATAGATAGAGAGAGGGTCTTTATGCATAAACAAACTATTGATCGTACACAAGATATGCCACTTTTTAAATTGTAAAATATTTAACAGTAGAACGAAACAAACACGGCGAAGTTTCAGATCTGCACGCGACTTAATTTAGATATTCTCCGATTTGACGGAGATTTTCCGAATTTTTTTGTTCACCACGACTTTTGAAAAGAGAGATTGGGATGTGCATCTGTTTATGGAAAATAATTTCTGCAAATTCAAGATCCTTTTCACCTCCACCCCATCGCGCACTCCTTCAGACAGATTTTGGCCAATTCTTTTGGCACGAAAATCCATGTGAAAGGCTTTGATCTTCCTTTCTTTTTCTCCGTTGCTCTCTTAAAGAGTTGTCTGTTTAATAGAAGAGAGATAACTGACATTTACTTATTAGCTTCACGTCCCTTGGTTACTATTTTCTTGCAATAAAACGCAAAGTGAGTCATTGGTCACACAAGAGAGAGAAAGAGGAGAGAGAGAGGGAGAGAGAGAATAGAGAGAGAGAGAGAGAGAGAAAGGATTAGAGGACAAAGGGAATAGGAGTGGATGGAAGTCAGAGACGTTGAAGGCAGGCTGAGAGCATTCAAAGGTTTTCTTCTGAAGATATGGATATTCTAATCAAAATAAAACTGCAAATTTGTATCATAAATTATATATAATCTATCAGATTCACACACACACACACACATACGCACCTCATATACATACATATCCACACAAATATATATATATATATCTATACATATAAAACTGTAGTTGTGTGAGTGTCTGTCCCCTTTGATTTAGATTCCTAACTACTCCCACATTTTGCGGTGCAGTTTAACCAAAACCGGGTATCTTATATTTGTGATTCATATCGAGCCTTTCTAGGTATTAGCGCTTGTCTACGATGAGTCTACGATTTTAAAAATAATTTACCATCATTTTTTCCATTTTCATGAATATTTTTTTAAAGGGAAGTAACTCTCTAAAAATGTCTACGATGAATCAATGATTTAAAAAAAAAATTACCATCATATTTTATCCATTTTTAATGCCTTTTTTTGCTATTTTTTGGCTATAACTCTCTAAAAATGCTGTATAGTTATTTCCCTTACAAACCCGAGCAACGCCGGGCGATACTGCTAGTATATATATATGAAATAAAATTATTAAACACATTTGTTTTCAGAATATTCCCGTTCTCATGTATATGGATGTTGTTTGACTGAGAATATATATGTATGTATGTATGTATGTATGTATGTATGTATGTATGTATCTGTATGCATATGTGTGTGTGTATATATAAATAAAGAGAGAGAGAGGGAGGGGCACGTTTATAGGGTGGTATATATTCGGTATCTTAAAGAAGAGTTTCCCATCAGTTCTCTTTCTTCTATACAGAGATGACGCTCAAGCAACTCTTCAGGGGCGAACCTCCGCACCTCTGAAAGGCCTAATTAGCACAAAATTACAATTAGCACAAAATTTATTTATTAGCTTCACGTCCCTTGGTTACTATTTTCATGCAATAAAACGCAAAGTGACTCATTGGGCACACAAGAGAGAGAGAGCGAGAGAAAGAGAGAGAGAGAGACAGACAGAGACAGAGAGAGAGAAGGATTAGAGGACAAACGGAATAGGAATGGATGGAAGTCAGAGACGTTGAAGGCAGGCTGACAGCATTGAAAGGTTTTCTTCTGAAGATATGGATATTCTAATCAAAATAAAACTGTAAATTTGTATCGTAAATTATATATAGTCTATCAAATTCACATGCACGCACATAGACACGCGCGCGCATACACACATATACACCTCATATACATACATACCCACACAAATATATTTATGAAATATAATTATTGAACACGTTTGTTTTCAGAATATTATCGTTCTCATATATATAGATGTTATGTTATTTGACCGAGAATATATTTATGTGTGTCTGTATATATATATATATATATATATATATATATATAATATATATATATATATATATATATATATATATATATATATATATGTATATATATATATATATATATGTGTGTATGTATGTATGTGTGTTGTGTGTGTATGTGTACATATATTTATATACATATATATATATACATATATGAGGGAGAATTCACAAAAAGGAACAAAAGACGAAATACAGGAGAAATTAGAGAAGGCCAGATTTAAAGGGAAAAATTAAAAAAAGGGAAGGAAATTGAAAAGGGCAGGTTCAGAACTAAAAATGAATGAGTGCTTGGGAATGATTGTAATAAGAAAGAACATTATATATAAATGAGCATACATAGGTGCAATGAGCAACCACTTCAAAAAATGATTCAGGAACCAAGTTGCATCATTTACCAGTAACTGCAAGAGTCAATGCACCTCACTCACAGACTTTGCATGGAAACTTAAAAACAAAGGGATAAGATCTGTAACAACGTAGTTAGTATTAAGAAACACAAACCCCTATGATGCACTGTCCCATGTTTGCAACTTATACCTGGAAGAGACTCTAAAGATAATTTTATGTAAGGACAAACTAATTAATAAGCATTATCAGGTTATACTTATGTGTAACCATAAATTAAATAGCACTTTTAAAGGGTTTGGGAAAATAATATAAGAAATTCTAGCTGATATTGAAACTGTTTTTATAAAAACCTTCATTACTCTGAACGGATTACTTGTGTTGGCAGGTTGGAATCCTTACTTGTTTGCATGTTAAAGAAGTTGTAACAAATTGTAAAAGTTGTTTAGTATCCCCTAAAGCAGGGCTGGCCAACCTGTGACCCACAGGCCACATGCAGCCCACAGACTGTTAACTTGCAGCCCACAGACTGTTAACTTGAAATGGGTTTATTTAGACAAACATTTAAAAAATTTTATCAAAAATTAAAGATTGTAATGAAAAGGAAAAGAGAAAGATCCCCTGTTTTGAAGCAATAATATTTCATGCTGAATCAACAATCATTCATTCGCTATTGTAATAATAGCATGAGAAAGCAAAATGTTTTCAGTTCTGTCAGTATAGAAGTGGCCTTCAAAAAACTTCCTGTGATTAAAGTAGCCAACAATGTAATTTGAGTTGACAGGCTTGTCCTAAGGGATAATAATAAGTTGATTAACATTGATGTTTGCATCTTCAGCAAAGTTATAGAAAAAAAATCTGTATTCATCATATGCAAAATCTGTGATAATTACTATTTGTTAGTTTTAATCACTTTAAATAATGAATCAACATTATCGCTGATTACATTTATATCCAAATACCTGTTAATGTTGATGGTTGTTGATGAGATAGGATAGGTATTTACAAGACTGTCAATGAAATTGTAATGAGGTGTATATGTCTTTTGGTATACCATAAGTGGCTAACTTGTATTAACATATTAACATTGTTGTTTGCATGTTCAACATAGTTACTGTAAAAATTTGTAAATTTTTTAATTTTATATATGCTGTATGGAACCTTGAAATGATGGACTCTCCCATCAAAGACGACATGTGAGCATTCAGCTTTTGTCAAATGATCTTCACAAATGACTTCTTTTATAGTGATCAAATGTTTGTGCCGTACATTAGCTCACTCCCTCCATCAAATTGACGTTGCTTGAACAAGTGCACAGTATACCACATGTCAGGTGGTGAAGTGATTGCAGAGCAATGTGAGATGAAGTGTTTTGCTCAAGAAAACAATACACCTCCTAGTTTAGGTGTGCAACACCCAAACTGCTAGGACATGCGTTCTCAAAATAATGAGTCAATATTATTTTTGTTTGAAAGGGTTATGTCAATTGAAATTAAAATACATAGTTGATGTTAATATACAGGAAATAATTTGTATAAGTAGGTTACAATTAAGTAAGTGGATGCCTAATATCAAGCAAGTGAGCATTGTTATTTGTATAATGAAAATAATTATATGTCAATTATAATCCTCCTATTATTGTGACAGTGACAAGAACCCATTAGTAATCAATAATGGTATTGCTATCTTTGATAAAAAGTTGGGAGAAAACTATTTCCCAAGTGTGTGTACTTACAAGTCAGTGGGTCTTCAGTAAAGGAAAATTCGATGAAGATAGTTGTCTAGTTACTTCTGTAGTAGAATACTCTGGATGCTGGCTTTTTATATGATTCACAAGATTTGTCAATTGAGTTCCTTTTTCTGGGTCACCTTTCTCCAACTTGCATTTCCATACATGTTCACTGTCTATCTGGTTAAAATATTTTCTAATGATTTGTTCGTTTTCATGAAGCATGGGTTAGTTTAAAATAGAAGATACTTTGCCACCCCACTGATTGGTTATAAAATAAGATTGAATAGTTGAATAGATATTAAAATAATTGCAATGATTATATGGAAGACTGAAATGGTAAAATAGTGAGAATAGCTACAAAGGGGCATGTTAATCAGTGATAGTCATAAAATAAATATGAAATATAGTTATAATAAATTACATATATTGATGGAAAAAATATATATTAACTTTATTCAGACAGAAATCATTTTATATTTATGATACCATAATGTAATGCAGCTGAAGCAAAATAGTAATCTTCAGTAGTGAAGAATGAAGAATCTGAACATTCAAAATTTATGTTTATTTACAGCTGGTTTATTCATAATAATTGTCTGACCTGTGTTTTGATTGCATTAATTGCATGCTGTTGTAATTCAAATACCAAACCTGTTTCAACAGTGTATTGAAATTATTACTGAGCTAATATTGCTTTATATTGTGTTGCATCACTGTTATATCAAGGGCCTGGAGAATGTAGTGCTGCCCTGGGTGAACAGTGTGGCCGCTGGAAGACCCTATGTCTGGTAAAAGGACTCTGCACCATGCCACGCAAGCAGGAGAACCCAGTAATGGTTGTAAGACAATTCCTGTGACCACATCACCAGAGGTTGTAAAAAATTAATTGATGAAAAATCAATTGTAATATATTCGTCTAATTAATTGATTGAAATCATACTGCCAATTAATTGATTGCTATTATATTAATTAATTGCAACATTGTCAGCGAAAGTTTTTCAAATGGCTCATACTTCACTTGACAATCAATTGGCAAATACAGTGTTCTATTATTATTTGAGGTGTTGTGTTGACACTCTGTTCTGACTGCTGAGAATAATTCACACATTCCATCATGCTTGGGAATTGGCTATTGTGTATGTTGTCAAATAACTTCTGTTGGGTGCTGACACTTGGTTAAGACTGCTGAGAATAATTCACACATTCTGTCATGTTTGATAATCGGCTATTGTGTATGTTGTCAAATAATCGCTATTGAGTGATTCTTGGTTCTGACTACCAAGAATGATTCACACATTTAATCATAAGCTTGCCTGCAATGCAGTTGTATCATGAATTCCATTCCAACATATTAACTGAATCAGACTTTCATCAGTGGGGTGGCAAAATATCTTCTATTTTAAACTAACCCATGCTTCATGAAAACGAACAAATCATTAGAAAATATTTTAACCAGATAGACAGTGAACATGTATGGAAATGCAAGTGTGGAGAAAAAGGTGACCCAGAAAAAAGGAACTCAATTGACAAATCTTGTGAATCATATAAAAAGCCAGCATCCAGAGTATTCTACTACAGAAGTAACTAGACAACTATCTTCATCGAATTTTCCTTTACTGAAGACCCACTGACTTGTAAGTACACACACTTGGGAAATATGACAAATGTGACATTAAGGAAATACATGGAGAGATTTACTCAGGAAGTGGAAAAGAAAATATCTGATGAACTTTCAAGTAAATTTTTGTTGGTAATCGATGGCTGGACAAAGGGTTTGATGCATTTCATTGGACTTTTTCCATCTGAACCATGCAATTATCAAAATGATTATTGTACCTTTTTCCTGGCATTTTCGCCAATGGTAAGGGAAACATCATTCACTGCCTCTGATCATTTTGAACTTATAGAATATGTGTTAAGTGTCTATGACAAAAATTTAGAAAATGTTTTAGCTATAACTGGAGATGACACTGAAGTGAACAAATCTATAGCAATTTCGTGTGTAGAAACCATTGACTGGATGGGCCACCCATAAATTCAATCTAGCTGTTACTGCTTATCTCAACAAGCAGGAAATTAAGGTCTGAAAAATATGAGTAATATTAGAATAACAACTGAAATGGTAACCAAACAGACAACAAAGATCCCAAACTGGAAATGCCCAGGACTGGATGGGGTACAAGGATATTAGCTGAAAATTTTCCCACAACTACACAGAAGAATAGCCATGCAAATGGATAAAACGATCACAAACGGTGTACAAATCCCAAATTGGCTAACCACTGGTAAAACAATTTTTGTCAAGGATCCCAGCAAAAGCAATGGCAATGCAGAGGATAATTACTGGCCTATCGCCTGCCTGCCCTCTGATGTGAAAGTTGATGACGGGAATAATATCTAGTTGTGTGTATAACTTCATGGAAATGAATGACAAACTGCCAGTGGAAAAGAAAGGGTGCAGAAGAAAAAGCTGGAGGACGAAAGACCAACTCCTGATAGACAGAATGGTACTGAATGACTGCAAAAAAAGACTAATTTGAGCATGGCATGGAACGATTATAAGAAAGTGTATGACAGGTACAGGTGTCTGATAACACATCAAATTTCATTAGGAGATCAATAAAAAGCTGGAAAACAGAGTTAAATTCACGTGGAAAAGTTTTGCCAACAGTTAATGTCACGAGAGGCATATTTCAAGGAGATAGCCTATCACCATTGCTGTTCGGGACTTTTATGATACCCCTCACACAGATACTACAGAAGGTGACATCAGGGTACTAATTGAAAAGTAGAGGAAAATTAAATCATCTGTTATATATGGATGATTTAAAGATCTTTGGAAATAGCAAACATGAAATAAATGGCCTAGTTTCAACAGTGCAGATATTCAGTAAGGATATCAGAATGGAATTTGGTCTAAAATGTGTGGTATGCTTATAATACAAAGAGGGGATTATAGAATACCACAAAATCGAGGAAAAGGACATGAAGGAAAACTTTAGGTGAGAATATCTCAGAAGAACCAAATTAATTATGGGAAATAGACTGAATGGAAAAACAAAATCAGGGCAAAGAACACATGTGATATGGCACAGGTGTTGTTAGGTGGAGAAAGATCGAGCTTATTGTGGGTGAGTGTAACAAGCTGGCCCAAAAGCACTACAAAAGGAGGCACGATAACAAGGCTAAGTTCATCCACTGAAAGCTATATGAAAAGTATAGTCTGAACAGAGCACGAAAATGATATGAACATGAACCAGAAGGAGTTACCAAGAATAAGGAACATAAGATACTGTGGGATTTTACAATTCAATATGACTCCCTAATCGAGGCTTGGGAAACCAGACATTGTTGTGATAGATAAAGGTAAAGAGGAAACCAAAATCATAGATACTGCAACACCTGGAGATGCACACATTAGTGACAAAGAACTAGAAAAGATTGAAAAGTACAGAGTACTAAAAGACAAAATTGCAAGAATGTGGACTATGAAGAGAGTATCTGTCATTCCAGTAGTTGTAGGGGCACTCAGAGTACTAACAACCAAGTTGAAGAAGCTTGTGTAAGAAATTGGAAATGACATGAAAGCAGAGTAAGCCCCCAAAACTGCCCTGTTGGGGACAGCTAGGACTTTGAGATTGGTACTTGGATGTTAAATGTCTCCCATGATAATTAACAACCAAGTATCAAAGGTTATAATGTGCAGAAAGATACCCCGAGAGAACTCTGATGGCAGGCTGCTGTACGCTCTCACAGAATCTACCAGAACAAACAAGACTGAATGTTAGGAGAAGAAGAGGGAGGAGGAGGAGGAGGAAGAGACAAAGTAGTAGTAGTAGTAGTAGTAGTGTCCTAACAAATGCAGTAATCTCAGTTCTGCATGGATTGGTTATAATAAGGGCTTCGACAGCATACCACATTCATGGATCTTGAAATCGCTTGATATCTTCAAAACATCTCCTTTAATTTCTTACTTCCTGAAGTAAATGTCAATGTGGAATATGAATCTCCAATTATGACACTCTAATGGAATACTGACCACAAAAAATATTAATATCAACTCCTGTATTTTCCAAGGTAACTCGCTTTCATCTTTAATTTTTTACATAGGCCTACAACCCTTACAACAAATGAACTTATCAGAACCGGGTATCGATATAAAATTGGAAACAGGAACATAAGTCATCTGTTTTATATGGATGACTTAAAACTCTATGGCAAAGATGATAATGAGTTTGAAGGACTACTACATACTGTGAAAGCATTCAGTGGTGACATCAGGATGGAATTTAGTCTTCATAAATGTGTCACGGCCACTTTCCAGAAAAGAAAATTGAAGACCTCTCATCCAGTGGTGTTGGATGTTGACACAGTCATAAAATAACTCAAGCAGGAATGAACTTACAAATACCTCGGAATAAATGAGGGCTCTGACATTCAGCATTCAAGCATGAAAGAGATCAGGAAGGAGTGTTACAGGAGAGTTTGAGCAGTCCTAAAATCCAAGTTAAATGCATGTAACAAGGTGTTTGCTATAAATTCCTTAGCAATTCCAGTTGTTATTTACAGTTTCAATGTGTTTAATTGGAATATGAGTGAAATAAGGAAGATTGACTGTAAAATACGTAAGCTGCTGACTTACAATAAGATGCAC
Organism: Octopus sinensis; assembly: GCF_006345805.1. Lineage (NCBI taxonomy): Eukaryota > Metazoa > Mollusca > Cephalopoda > Octopoda > Octopodidae > Octopus > Octopus sinensis. The sequence goes on from NC_043008.1 coordinate 51,634,896, forward strand.
CACCCAAAGGTAGACGCAGATCATCTTTACCTACCCAGAACTCAAGGAGATTGAGGCTTGATCCAATTTGAAATCTTCTACAAAACCACAACAATTGAACTGGCAAAATATCTTGAAACATCAAACGACTGGATGTTAAAGCTAGTTGAAAACCATGCAAGATGTAAGAAGTTTCATTCTGTTAAGGAGAGCAAAATTTTTCAAGTGAGTTTATGCATAATACCCAGGTTGAACAGTATAATGGAAGTACAGTAACTGTAGCTGCGAAGAAGGTGAAATCAATAGCAAAGCAAAATGTGTTTGAACAATTGGCTGATAGGTGGGAACAAAAACCTCTGCAAGGCAAATATGTGGCTCATAACAAACAAGCTGATGTAGACCAGAAGCACACCCATCAGTGGCTACGGAGCTCAAGGCTAAAGATAGAGAGTGAAGGCTTTATCTTGGCTGCCCAAGATTAAAGCTTATTGACCCAGAACTATCAAGTCAATGTGATGAAAAATGGGATAGATCCAAAGTGCTGATCCCGCAATAAAATGATTGAAACAGTGGACCACCTAATCTCAGGATGTAAGGTTTTAGCACCTGTAGAGTACAAATCAAGACGTGACAGAGTTGGCCAATATCTACATTGGAGAATGTGTCAGCATTATAAAATCAAAATTGCTGACAAATGGTACAAGCGCCACCCTGAGGCTATAACTGAGTGAGAAAATGTGACTATTCTTTGGGATTTCCCAGTATATACAGACTGGACTATCAAAGCAAATAAACCAGATATTGTTGTGAAATACCAAAACAATAAAGTCTGTTTATTGATTGACATGAGCATACCCTGTCACCATAATATCTTGACAAAAGAATTTGGCAAGCTCAGAAAATATAAAGATTTGCTAATTGAGATTGAAAAGATGTGGCATCTCAAGCTAGTTACAATACCAGTGATTTTAGGAGCACTTGGAATGATCAAACAAAGGAACTGAAAATCATTTAAGAATGATCCCTGACTTACCATCCATGCAGGAGGTGCAAAAGATTGTCTTAACTGGTATGTCACACGTTTTGAGAAGAGAAGGTTGCTGTGAATTTCCCCCACCTTTTTCTTGTTTACTGTTTTAGTTTTTTATTTTTCCTTTTTCTCTCTGTCTTCTTTTTCTCTATCACATAATTTTGTAAGTGAGCTATCTGGTGTGTTTATTTTAATAGCTTCCCAATGTATACAGTACATTTCGATGCCCTAGGTGTCAGAAGATGGTCATCAAGAAATGGAAACAGAATTGAAAGATGTATAGAAGCGGTGGCGATGATGATGATGATGATGATGATGATGATGATGATGATGATGCAGCAGCATTTGGGTTTTATGATCTTTAGTGTAAATGAGGGCTATTCTCTCAATATACTGGTTTTACTTTTTAAAAATTAAAAAAAATAGTGCTCATGAGAACTTCCATATCCTACTTAAAATATTGTCTATGTAATCCACAAAATATTTTAATCGATAAACAGTGTCAAAATACTTTTAAATATACATAACAATAAACACCTTTTATTGTCATCTTAACATCAAACTATCATCTTATAATCAAATTACTTTTAAAGAAAACTTCTAATTTACTTATGTTTTGACAGACATTCTCTAGAACAATATATGGCACTCTAGTCAACACTAATTTGAACTTCTAACTTGTTGTCTCTTGAGGTTTCTGGGTGAGACTTAGAGTCAACTTGTACAAATACAAAGCAAAAGCCAAATATATAATAATAATAATAATAATAATAATAATAATGATAACAACAACAACAACAACAACAAGAATAAGTTAAAAATAATGAGGATTTATTCAATATATTATTTAGAAATTATTCATTATGTGGTATATTTTTCAAATTTTCTTGGAGTTGATGTTACTGACTGAAAAGTAAGATATAGTTTCTGAAATAAAAAAAATATACCAAATTGCTAAATATTGAAATCTTATATTCATATATATTTGATTAGTTGTAAGTAAGGTTGCTTTGTATCAGGATTATCAACAGACTGAGGAGTTCTTTTTATGTAGGTTCCGCATATAACTCACTATCATGGATTCCAGCTGACCTTTCTGTATACAAATATTTGGGAACCAATGAAGGTGATGCTATCCAGCACACTAAAATGAAAGAAAAGATCCACAAGCAATGCTACTGAAGGGTAAGAATGGTCCTAAACTCAGAATTAAATGCTGCTAACAGAATTAATGCTATCAATTCCTTGGCCACACCAGTAACCTCATACAGTTTCAGCATCATTAAGTGAAGTCTCACTGACATGCAGAATATGGATGGAAAGATCTGTAAAATCCTTACAAGGTACTGAATGCACCATCCAAAATCAGATGTAAACAGGATTTATCTCTCAAGAAAAATAGGTGGAAGGGACCTGATACAGTTCAAACTATCCTTTAAATCAGCAATGATAGGCATTGAAACATACCTTAATACAACAAGAGATGTGCTCTTATGAACTGCACTGAAGCATGAAGATTCCAAGCAAGCTTCAGTCATGAATCTTAGTAAGAAATTTTAAAAAGTCTCTTGGCCTACAGGTTAACAATAAGAATGACCAAAGAAACCCAAATACTGACAGACCTACCATTGCTTCTCCTGATTTAGAAATTAATAATTAAAAAGACCAATGAGATCCAAATACTGACAAACCTATCACTGATGCAAAAACCATCAAACAAAAAACAAAGAAGGATTGCATCAATAATATCGAAGACAACTGGAAAGGCAAACTCCTGCATGGAAAATACCCTAACCGCTTGTCTAAGCCAGATACTGATAAAAACCTAACACCAACGGCTACAAGGGACAGGTCTGAAAGGGAAACAGAAGGTTTTGTTATTGCAGCCCAAGATAAGGGCTTACCTATCAGAAATTATCATGCAAACATCCTTAAAGATGGATCTGTATCTCATGCAGAATTTTCAGAAAGTTCGCAGAGACAATTGTTTCTGGTTGCCCAGTCATTGCTAAAAAGGAGTATCTCATAAGACATGACGGACTATGGCAGTACGTCCACTGGAATGCTTGTAAATACTACAAAATTAAATCCCATGATAAGTGGTACAGGCACCATTCTGAGGATGTAGTAAATGGCATGGGCATCACTATCTTTTGGAACTTCTCAATACAAACAGACAGAGAAATTGACTCCAATTGACCAGACATTGTGATGAAGGACTACAACAGAGGAACTTGTCTGTTAATAGATATGTCTGTCCCACAAGATCAAAATATCTCAAGAAAGGAATATGAAAAGCTTTCTCACTATAAAGATCTGCAAATTGAAATCACAAAAATGTGGAAGCTGAGTACAATGATAATACCAGTAGTAATTGGTGCATTGGGAATGATAAAGAAGGGAGCTGAGAAGTATATTAAGCAACTTCCTGGCAACTCCAATTTCCAAAAGATAACTTTGATGGGTACAGCACTCTCCATTTAAAATGGAATAAACGTGGTGATAATTTCAGCATGCATAGCAAAACAAAAGTGCCTTTGCTACTCTTGGCCTCTAGAGTATGCCTGGTACTAAGGTAGCTGAAATAAAGTTATAATGGAAAGAAACCATAAATACTACTACTACTACTACTAATAATAATAATAATAATAATAATAATAATAATTATTATTATAATGGGAAACTTCATTAAAAAATTGCTTTTATTCTTTTTAAGTTAAAAATAATGAGGAATTATACAATATACTATTTTAAAATTATTCATTAAGTTGTATATTAAATTGAAGGCGGAGAGCTGGCAGAATCGTTAGCACGCCGGGCGAAATGCTTAGTGGTATTTCGTCTGCTGCAAACGTTCTGAGTTCAAATTCCGCCGAGGTCGACTTTGCCTTTCATCCTTTCGAGGTCGATTAAATAAGTACCAGTTACGCACTGGAGTCGATATAACCTACTTAATCCGTTTGACTGTCCTTGTTTGTCCTCTCTGTGTTTAGCCCCTTGTGGGTAGTAAAGATAGGTATATTTTTCAAACTTTCTTGGAGTTAATTATTACTAACTGAAAAGTAAGATAGTTTCTGAAATTAAAAAAAAGCACCCAACTGCTAAATATTGAAATTTTATCTTCATATGTTTGATTAGTTGTAAATAAGGTTGCTTAGTTTCAGGATTATCAACAGGCTGAGGAGTTCTTTTCATGAAGGTTCTGCATATACCTCACTATCATGGATTCTAGCTGACCTTCCTGTTCTTGAATCACTGTTTTTATATGGACCTTCAGAAATTAACTCTAAATAGGATTGTTCTGGTATGGTGCAATATGTATCTTCATTAACGTCTAGAGAGTTAGGCTGTGAAGATGGTAATCTTCGACTGGGTTCACTGATATGAACTGGAGTACTATTTTGCATAGGAATACAGTTATCTTCATCCACATCTTGAAGTGGTGATGCATTACTTCTGCTTCTTCTATTTCTGAGCATCATACATCTGCAATAGACAAAAGATATATATATAATGTAATATTTGTCAATCAGTTGGTTGCCATAATAAAACTCCAAGTTTCGGATGTCAGTGCAGAACCCCGCTTAGGCATCTCATCAGTTATTAAGACAAACAAAAATGCTGTTTGTCTTAATAACTGACGAGATGCCTGAGTAGAGTTCTGCCCCAACATCTGAAACTCGGAGTTTTATTATGGCAACCGACTAATTGTCACATATTACATTATAGATAAATTCTTCTATTTACACAATATCCGATCTCATTCATTCTTTTGTTGTGTCATATTATATATTAATATATATATGATGGTGTGTGTTTGTGTGTATGCATTAGTATGTATATATATATATATATATATATATATATATATATATATGTATGTATATATATATGTACGTATGTATATGTATGTGTGTGTGTGTAAATATATATATATATATATATGTGTGTGTGTGTGTGTGTGTGTGTGTATGTATATAATTAATAATATCAGGGTGAGAAAATATTTTAGAAATTTTCACTACCAGTGGCTTAGTGTATTTAAATGTACACTCTATATGAATAATATATAGTCTATTGACTAATTTTTCTACATGATAGACCACTGGTAGTAAAAATTTCTAAAATTTTTCTATAATGAATAGCACCACAGTATGTCCTTGTTCTGTTGTTTACCTTTTACTGACCAGAACAAAGTATTGAGTCATACCATAAATTATGTGGTTTTTTTAAAATTGCATGAACTAAAAGTCAGAGGGGGCAGGATAAACTACCTGCATCAACATGCTATAAAAGCAGGGAGTAATTTTACCGTATACTTATTCTTAGTACAAGTTTTGAAGAGTGCAGTTCGATTTTAGCAGTTATTTCTTCAAAGCTAAAATGGAAGTGACAAAGGAGCATATTTGGCATATTTTGTTTTATGAGTTACGTAAAGGCAACAATGCAGTGAAAATGTGAAGAATATTAATGCAACATATGGTGATTGGACAATATGCATAAGCCAATGTCAGCAGTAGTTCCAGAAATTCTGAGCTTGGAACAACAACCTAGAAGATGAGCCACATCATCATCGTTTAGCGTCCGCTTTCCATGCTAGCATGGGTTGAACGGTTCAACTGGGGTCTGAGAAGCCAGAAGGCTGCGCCAGGCCCAGTCTGATCTGGCAATGTTTCTACGGCTGGATGCCTTTCCTAACGCCAACCACTCTGTGAGGGTAGTGGGTGCTTTTTACATGCCACCGGCACAGGTGCCAGACGAGTCTGGCAATCGGCCACGATCGGATGGTGCTTTTTACGTGCCACCGGCACGAGGGCCAGGCGAGTCTGGCAAATGGCCACGATTGGATGGTGCTTTTTACGTGCCACTGGCACGGGGGCCGGGTGAGGCTGGCAACGGCCACAAACGGATGGTGCTTTTTACGTGCCACCAGCACGAGGCCAGTCAAGGCGGTGCTGGCAATGGCCACGTTCAGATGGTTCTCTTACGTTTCACCGTCACTAGTATCACAGCTGCAATTTCCATTGATGTTGATCGATTTCGATTTTCCACATCTTGGAAAATCTGTAGAGCTTCACGAGAACATCCTACAAACCCTGGTGGAACAAAATCCCATTGTAACTGTTGAGAAACTAGCAGAGAAGCTTGGATTTGGTCATTCAGCTATTCATCAACTGCTGCATGCCATTGAAAAAGTCAGCAAATTGGGTCAAGGAGTTCCTCATAAACATTCCAAGTCTAATCACATGCAGAGAGTGAATGTGTACTCTTCTTTACTGTCACATATCACAAATGGACCTTTTTTTTGATCGAATAGTGACTGGTGATGAGAAATGAGTACTCTATAAAAATGTCAAAAGCTGAAGAATGTGGGTAGGGAAAGGAGAAACAGTGGGACCCCAGGCTAAGGAAAATCTTCACACACGTAAGGTGTTGTTATCTGTTTGGTGGGATATGAAAGATTTAGTCTACTTTGAACTTTTAAACCCAAACCAAATGATAACAAAGGAGATCTACTGTGATCAGCTAAGAATGACATTCCAAAGGCTGAAGCAGTGTGAATAGGAAATGATGCCCCACCCTTCATATTTGCCAGACATTGCCCTATCTGATTAACAGTTATTCTGCAGTTTTTAAAATCATTTGGATGGAAAAAATATGAATTTTGTAGACAAGGTCAAAACAGTACCGGAGGAGTACTTTTCATCACGGACAAGTGAATTTTGGAAGAGGGGCCTTGCAAGTGTACTAGATAGATGGAAGAGAATTGTAGAATATGAATGAGACTATATTTTAAGTAAAAAAGAACTTTGTTTATCTCAATTTTGAAAGATAAAAGAAGTGTATAAGAATTGTGTTATCTATGGGATGACCCAATAATTTTTTTCCAGTTCAGACTTTCCATATCTAAAGAGAGAATTTTCTGTGAACAATATAAATATGAGGTTCTGGTGATCTGATAAGCTAGCTCTGTTTAGATGCATTAATTTGTGAATATATGATTGTATTGTGTAATATGGAGTGTACATATTAATACTACATGAAGAAGGTAGCAAAACATCCAGAATTCTTTGGTCATCAGGCAGTTAAATTAATTGATATTCACCTCTCACACCATCTGACTTTTGTGGTTCATATTCTCCTCACAGAATAATTTATCACTCGGATTTTCAGGCTTTCCAGTTACACAGAAACTTTATGTCATAAGTTTTGTAATTGATCTCGACATGAACTGATAGCCAAGACTGTAGGAAGAGCTTACTGTGATATCTACAAGCTTCTCTGAATCCATATTTTATACTACTCTTTTTGATTTTTAAATATATATATTCAGGTGCTGAATAAAATCACTTCTTTCCATGTTCCTGCCCACGTCCGTTTCCTAGTTTTCTGATTTGGCACTATCAATGTAGGCACACTGAGAGGTAGGTCTAGCAAGATTGTTGAGATGCTTGAACAGAGGCGTGTTGATGAATGTTGCATCAAAGAGATAAGGTGAAGAGGAGCTTCAGCCAGGTTCCTCACAGGCAAGATATATAGGTATAAAATCTTTTGGGAAGGTAACAGTGACGGAGTAGGTGGCGTGTCATACTTCTTGCAGAGAAATGGATGGATAAGGTTATAGAGGTAATCAGAGTGGGTGATAGAGTGCTTAAGCTTAGGCTAGTCTTACAGTATAGTATAATGACAATTATCTCTGCCTATGCCCATCAAGCGGGCCTACCAAATGAACAGAAAAACACTTTTATGACATTCTTCTACAGGCTACCTTAGATACAAATTACAATGATCTCCTCTTTATGGCCGGGAATTTCCGCAGGCATGCTCGACAACAGCCTGGTATCTTCTATGGTGTGCATGGGGGCTATGGATTTGGCTCCCAAAGCAAAGAGGGAACAAGGCTACTGGAGTTCTGTGATGCAAATAACCTTTTGATTTGCAACACAAACATCAGGAAGCCAGCCTGCCTCCTAATAACCTATCAATCAGGTGTCTGTGCTAACCAGATCGATTAGATTATCACCAAACAGTGGGATGCATGGTTGCTCCTAAATACAAAGACCCTTCCTGGAGAAGAATGTACTCCCCAGCATAGACTAGTCATTAGTGACTTTAGACTCCAGGCCAGAAGAAAGCCAAGAAGTAAATCAATCTGGAAAAGAGGAATTTGGAAGTTTAAGGGCCCTTCATATGGTCAGAAATTTAGGGACGTCTTAATTGAGAAGTTTGATGAAAGGGAGGAGGAGATACAGACTTGAGGGCAACTGGGAATTCCTGAGGGACAGCTTGCTGAATGCCACAGACCAAACCCTAACCCTAAGTCCCATCCAGACCTAGGGTAATGTGGTAATCAAATGATGTGATAGACAGGGCCATGCTGATGGCACGTAAAGAACATTTTTAAAGATTGGGCCTCACAGGGGTAAAGTGACTGAGTTCATTTTGAGCATTGAGCCTCACGGAGGCAAAGTGGCTGAGTTCCTTTTGAGTGTTGGGTTTCATGGAGGCAATGATCAAGATCTTTGGCATTATGTTGTACTTGAGAAGAAGAACCATCAAGCCAAGCAAAATTGCAGTTGTGGCAGATACTGGTGTCTCACAAATTGGCACACATGCCAGTGAAACGTAAAAGCACCCATTACACTCTTGGCGTTGTTGGCATTAGGAAGGGCATCCAACCATAGAAAATCATGCCAAATCAGACTGGAATTAGTTGCAGCCTTCCAGTATACCAGCCTTGTCAAACCGTCCAACACATCCCAGCATGGACAATGGACATTAAATGATGATGTTCATGGTGATGACATATACATATATATTACAATGAAAAATGCAGGTGTATGCATGTTAGAATTCTTTAGTTATTACGCCTGGGAAAATACAGAACAAGATTTCTACAGTGGAATTTGCCCACTTTGTCACCTCTAAATGTACTTAAAATTAAAATTCTACTGTACTTAAAGTATTACAGCTAAGAACAACATTTTGGAAATTTACTATATTTTATTAAAACAAAAATTATAAAAACATTGCTGGATTTTTCCAGTTTTTTGTCTGTGGGCTTATATTCAGAAACTCTTTTCGTGTTTAGCCCCAGTAATTTTTATTATTTTCAGAAAAAAAAAGTTATTTAAACAAATTTATTTAAGTCTGTATTTTAGCCTATGGACTTAATTTTGGAAAAAGCAGTTTTTTAAAATGAAATAAAATAAAATGAATTTTAAAAACATACAGCGGAATTCGTTTAATTAGTTATTCCTAGGAGAAAATTGAAAGTGATGAATAAAATTTGGATAATGAGCTATTTTATCCCTACTTATAAGCTGAATAAAACAATCTAATACATTCATACACTATCTAACCACCCACAAAGTATCATCAATGGATTGATTAGGAGGATTTCAATTAGGTTATCTAATTTGTTGGCAAACCAAATAGTTTTTAACAATGTGGTGCCTATTTTTAACGCAGCTTTGAGGAATAGCAGTTTTAAAGAAGATATATACTATTTTAAATGTATCCTATTCATATACAGATTAAGTAAACTTTTTCCAAATCTAGTGGAATCTGGTATTGATATCTTGCATGAATAAACAACCCTCCGAACAACATGACTCCTATCATTTTAGGAGATTTCCTAGGTATCCTAACATGTATAGTAGTAGTAGTAGTAGTAGTAGTAGTAGAGGTAGTAATAGTAGTAGTAGTAGTAGTAGTAGTAATAATAAAAATAATAATAATAAACAGTGGCAAACTGGAAGTAAAACAGTGAGAATACGGGAAGTTATATGGTTTAACTCCGCTTTCTCCCTTCAGGTTAAAAATCTCCCAAAAATGTTTTTTAGTATTGTCGATAAGAATTTTCCTGTGGGCCACAAATACTGCTCTATTTTTAATAGATCCTGTCTAAAACTCTTATACTCAACTACACCGAATTTATGACTGATATTCGCAGGGAATAATAGATTTAAGCTTGGGAATAATGGGAATATGGGTAGCCCCAATACGAGTAGTGTTAATAATAACATATATAAAGTATGCACAGGGATGAATAACAGGAATAAAGCCTGCAATTTATGTCCCTTAGGAAAAACGTGGTATACAAGACTGAGGTTGTAATAGCCAACCAACCTAAGAAAGTATACATAGGGACTACTATAGACTTTAAAACGAGATATAGAAGACACATGAGCTCATTCTCAAACCCAGAAACCAAAAATGCAACAGCACTTTATAATCTCAGGCATTATAATGTATGTAGGCATAAGTATTTATCTACGTTTAAGTTTTTTAAAAAGGAGAAAGGATAGAATCTGAACTTATGAACATTGACTTGCCTTAATAAAATAATAAAAAAATTTTTCCGCTCTCGTTCGATATGACTAATTTAAAGTGTAAGCATAAAATTCTATATACTTTGACATCTCAGTGCTTCACAGGCTTAGCTTAGTATTTGAACTTATTAACCTTATATATATAAGTTGTAAGTCAGCAATCATTGTAAATTATAAATATCATGTAAACTTTTAAACTGTTCCCACCAACATTCTATAGATTCAACTTATTTTAAATTATTTTTAATTATTTAACTATCTTTAATTATAAACAATCCAACAGTTCATTTAAATGGTAAACTTGATTTAAGTCTTCCTTTCTATTATCCAGTATAGCATCCGTCATTTGATTTTTACAAATATAATATATATTTATTTTTATTTTCATTCACACAAATGTCTTATTTCACAACCTTTTTTCACTCCGCAATGCTTTTTTCTATATCCTTGCAAACTTTTAAAAAACTATAATATTTTTAAAAAGGACAATAACATTATCTGATATGATTTCAAGTACTGTAAGTAGGAGATATTTTAAACTTTCTCAAATTTAAAAACTATTTTAATCAATTTTTGTACATCTGATGAGGGAAATGTGACTATTTGTGTTAGCTGGAAAATTCACCCAATACAAACGTATTCTCCAAAATGATTGTAAGGTTTTGTACTAATGCTTTTCTTTGGATTGCAATATTGGAGCGCTTGAAATCTGATACCTTGATGAACTTTTTATGCATTTTGTATTCCCATGATAAAGGAATTTGACCTACAAATATCTGTTCTCCACTTTGATTTATGTTATATATATGTGTGTGTATACAGGGAGCGATGGGTAAATTGTCACCATTTCCTGTTTTTATTTCATGCATGTGCATTGTTTGTTTTTGATTTTGTCAACTACACAATACAGTAGGGTCAGTTGGGTACTGTCTGTGAGAAAAATAGCACCATGGCACAATTCACTCTACCAGAAATTTGGAAACACACAAGAAGCGATACAAATATTTTACACTGATACAAACATTTCAGAGTGTTTGGGTGTCAATCTGAGGACAGTGCAATCTGAATCCATGTACTGAGAGTGATAAAAATCAGACATTTACACAACACAATTGTGTTTGGAGTAACCACTTGTGATGACAACATTATGCCTCTATTCATCTTCCCACATGACCTCACACTCAACATGAAGGGCTACATCAAGTGTCTGAAGGAGGTAATGCTGCCCTGGGTCAAGAGGGTGGTGTGGGAAGATCCTATGTCTGGCAACAGGACTCTGCACCATGCCACACGTGCAGGAGAACCCAGTCATGGCTGTTAGATAATTTCTGCAACCACATCACCCCTAACATCTGGCTATCTAACTCCCCAGACTGCAACCCTCTTTATTATGTGTTGAACAAGAAACTCTGTGTCACACCAAATATGAAGAAAAGGCTAGGACTATGGCAGCATTCACCAACTTAAACAAGGAGACCATCCAGAAGATATGCAGGAGATTCTGAAGTCCTCTGGAGGCCAAGGTTGAAGCCAATGACGATTTTATTGAATGAATTTACTCCTTAGTACTTCAAGATATTTTTTATCTAATTTTAGTAAATACATCAGTTACAATGCGATATTAGTGTTATTTTCATTTTTGTGTAATTTAGATGACAGTTTATTCACCACACACTGTATATATGTATATATATATGTGTGTGTGTGTGTGTGTGTGTGTGTATTTCTATTTATCTATAAGTATACACACACACACTTTACTCTTTTACATGTTTCAGTCAGTTGACTGTGGCCAGGCTGGACAACCACCTTTAGTTGAAGAAATCGACCCCAGAGCTTATTCTTTGTAAGCCTTGTACTTATTCTATTGGTCTTCTTTGCCGAACCACTACATTTCAGGGACATAAATACATCAACATCGGTTGTCAAATGATGGAGGTGGGATAAACACACACACAAAGACACACAAATGTATATATATATATATATATATATATACATAAATACACAACAGGCTTCTTTCAGTTTCTGTCTACCAAATCCACTCACAAGACTTTGGTGGTCTGGGGCTGTAGTATAAAAGACACTGTCCAAGGTGCCATGCAGTGGACTAAACCCTGAACCATGTGGTTGAGAAGCAAGCTTCTTCAAACACAGCCATGCCTGTGCATATATGTATATATATATATATATATATATATATATATATATATATATATATATATATATATATATATGGCCTGCTCGCTTAGCCAATGGGGTGGCGTCATTCGAAAGCTAAAACAATGCGAACGCATTGTGACCAGCGATGTGTAACAACATCTGATGGTCTGGTCGGTTGCGTGATCACGTGATATATATATATATATATATATATATATATATATATATATATATTCCCACACATATATAAATACATGCAGAAAAACACAAATACACACACACATACATGGAAACAAAAGAAGATAATAAAATGAAAGTAAAGATTAATAATATATGATTTTACCTGATACTGAAAATGATGATTATCAAAAATAAGATGCCAATAACTGCAGAAGAAAACAATAAGATATTCAGTTGAACAATATTTTATGTATACTTAAGTGGAAGTTAATATACTTAATGTGAAAATGAAAAATGAATTTATCATATTTCTACATTACCAATGTAATTAAAAGAAAATGTATTAGTTTTAGTGATAATTGCTGTCAAAATCAAGAGAGGCAATTCCACAAAGTTTATAAAAAATTTAATGGAGGCATGCTGTAGAAAGTAGTCTGATTATTAGTATATTTTGGTGGTATATATTAAACCACCTCAGTAAAATATAGTGATATTTATTCTTACCAGACCGCACACACTCTCTCTACTGCATAGTCACATTTATTGTCAGTCCTCAATTTGACAAGGATGCGTCATCATCATCATCATCATCGTTTAATCTCCGCTTTCCATGCTGGCATGGGTTGGACGATTTGACTGAGGACAGGCGAACCAGATGGTTGCACCAGGCTCTGAATCTTTAATAATTTTTTATCTTTTCTCCTTCACATGTTTCAGTCATTTGACTGCGACCATGCTGGGGCACTGCCTTGAATAATTTTAATTTTAGTTGAATGAATCAACCCCAGTACTTTTTTAAAGCCTGGTACTTATTCTATCAGTCTCTTTTGTCGAACTGCTTAGTTACAGGGACATAAACACAGCATCATTGGTTGTCAAGTGATGATGGAGCAACAAATACAGACATGCAAACATATACACATGCACACACACACTTAAACACACATATACATATATATATATATATATATATATACGGAGTAAACACATAAATGTGAAACAAGGTGGAAAAAAGAGTACTCAAATACCAGTGGTAGAGTAATATGCTTTATTTTAAGCAGCAGAAAATTCAACAAAATCTGTTACTCTGAGTTTCTCTTTGCCGTTCATCAGACAGTTTTTGCTAGAGTCTAGATTGAATTGATTTATCGGTTCCAATCTAGCAAAAACTGTCTGATGAACGGCAACGAGAAACTCAGAGTAACAGATTTTGTTTAATTTCTGCTGCTTAAAATAAAGTATATATATATATATATATATATATATATATATATATATATATATATATATATATATATATGCCAGCCCCACCTGTCTGTCTCCCTGTGTCAGTGGCATGTAAAAAGCACCTTGGCTGGCTCTTGTGCCGACTTGACTGACTCTCATGCCAGTGGCAAGTAAAAGCACCATCCAAACGTGGTGGATGCCAGCCCCCTCTGGCCCCAGTGCCAGTAGCATGTAAAAAGCACCCACTACACTCTCAGAGTGCTTGGCATTAGGAAGAGCATCAAGCTGTAGAAATGCTGCCAGATCATATGGAGTCTGGTGCAGCCCTCTGGCATTCCAGACCCCAGTGGAACCGTGCAACCCATGCCAGCATGGAAAACGGACAGTAAATGATGATGATAATATATACGATGGGATTCTTTCAGTTTCTATCTACCAAATCATCGCATAAAGCTTTGGTTGGCCCGAGGCTATAGTAGAAGACATTTGCCCAAGGTTCCATGCAGTAAGACTGAACCCAGAACTATGTGGTTGGTAAGCAAGCTACTTACCACACAACCACTCCTGCACCTATATATATATATATATGTTTGTATATTCAAATATTAATTATACTAAAAGGGTAAAATCAATAATTTTACTAGCTAGTCAGTGCAGAAGTAAAAGCCTCATTGGTAAATTTTACAAACTATTTTATAATTACATACATAATTATAACAAGGGACTGGCTTTATGCTTCACCATGCACTGCAAGAAATAGACACTAAAGCCCCTATTACCACCTTAAAATCTCCAAGAATAACACACTACATTGTAGGCAAGCAAAAGGAAAATAATGAATCAATGAAGTTAGTTAACCTTTGCTTGCCTACAATATAGTGTGTTATTCTTGGAGATTTTAAAGTGGTAATAGGGGCTTAATATCTATTTCTTGCAGTATGTAGTGAGGCATAAAGCCAATCCCTTGTTATAATTATGTATATAATTATAAAATATTTTGTGTGTATATATATATACACACACACACATATATAAATGCAACAGGGCTCTTCCTGTTTCTGTCAACCAAATCCACTCACAAGACTTTGGTCAGCCTAAAGCTATAGTAGAGAACACTTGCCCAAGGTACCATGTAGTAGGACTGAACTCAGAACCATGTGATTGGGAAGCAAGCATCTTACCACACACCCATGCCTGCACCTAATGATTTTTCATACTCAGGAGTTTACTTTTCATCATGTGTGTCATTTTAACTATTAACTTCTTGTATTATGATCCAGTACCATAAGGAAATGTTCAAACATTGTTTCATTTGGAGGGCAATAGGGAACTTTTGTAAGGGGTAAAATCCCTAATCTCTTCTTCTCTCATCCAGCTTAGTTTTGCTACAGAATCATTACAAGACTGGGCTTTTGGCTTGGAAAATTTTCAATATGATTTTCAGAGTTAAATAAATAGTTTGGAGTAGAGAAGTTAGTATGTTAGATTTGTAAACCTCACTTAACTCTGTCTTTCATTCAGATATTTTAACTGCAGTTTTAAATTGCCATATACAAGCATAATAATCCTTTCTACTATAGGCACAAGGCCTGAAATTTGGGGGAGGGGGCTAGTTGATTTCATTAACCCCAGTGCATAACTGGTACTTATTTAATTGACCCTGAAAAGGCAAAAGGCAAAGTCAACCTTGGTGGAATTTGAACTCAGAACATTGTGGTAGATGAAATACTACTAAGTATTTTGCCCAGCATGCTAACAATTCTGCCAGCTCACCACCTTGTTACAAACAATTTTATTACTCTAAATTCTTCCTTATTTTCAAAATTAATTAAATCAAAGGTAAAATAATTGAATAGAAATATGGTAACAAAAATGGGTTAAACTCAATCAGACATTTTTGGTGCTGTTATTAAACTGTCATTCTGGTGATACATGAAAGAAATTGATAATTATCTATTTTCATGATGAAATATGATTCGTTTGGTTGTATTTCCTCTTCTTTCGCTTGATCTTCTTAATTCCCATTCTGGATCTACCTAATTCTTCCCCACACCTTTTTTGATATACATACATGTTTATGTGCGCATGTATATATGTATGAATATATGTAAATAAATATGTGTATATGTGTGTTGGTGTTTATCTGTGTATGTATATGTGTATGGACCTATATTTTTGTATGTGCATGTGTATATGTGTATACACCCCTGAAATGAAGAATTTCTTGAATTGTGTATTGTTGTTATTCTTTCACTTGTTGGTCACATATCGCCCATAAACAAACTTGAGAAAATGCATTCATTTAATCACAAAAATATAAAAAATCACAAAAAAATTAACAAGAGTATGAGTAATTTTGAGGATAACAGAGGCTGGTATTACTTTTCAACAGTGTAGGATAGGGGTGAGAGTTCACAGAGATTGGAAAATCACAGAGAAATATAGCAGATACATATTATGGAGGTAGGCTTTTGAGGGGGCAGGGATAGGGGTAATAGAATGGAGATAGGAAAAAAGGCCACTTAGATAAAGCCAAACAGATGAGGATTGGTCTTATGTGGTTGGAATGAACTATGTTGTTGTGGTCTACCAGCCATCAATGAGAACTAAAATGCTAGAAATGGATACCCAACTTCAAGAGGGAGGCATTACAATTTCAGGATTGATAATTAAGTACAATATTTAGAGATTAATGTGGCTAGAGTACATAAAATATATATATATTAAAGGAATAGATACCAATAAAAAAATAACAGATGCAAAGTTAACTTAGAAATAAAGGATAGTTTAAAATTGTAAGGTTTAAATTTACCAACCAAAGCCTAGAATTAAAGTGACACTTAGAACTAAGAATAAAATTGAATGAATTAAGATATATAAAATGAAAGGAAGTAAGAAAAACAAGGTAAAAAATATACATATATAAGGTAGAAAAGGAGTAAAATATAAAATAGAAAGAATTTAATTTAATTTAATTTGGTGAAACTATGGGCCTATAGATTTTATGTCTAGAAAGAGATAGTATTATTTTATGTCTAGACAGAGATAATGACTGAATATGTAGAAACAGGTGTTATAGATATCATGCGTTGATTTCTCTTATATTTAGACCTGTGGAAGATCTTGAATGAATGGAAGCATTTATGTTTGGAGGTTGAAAAAGCTCCATGTTGCCTATTAAGCAATTGTGCTGAATCCTGTAGTAATATCTGCAGGGCTCCCTTCTCTCAGTTGGATGCATTACTCAAGCCCCTTTTTGAACTATGGATTTACTTGGGAATATACATAAGGAGGTACACCTTCATGGAAATATGGATAGATTCCCATACCCTCCAGAACAGAATGAACTATGAACTATAATGAACCTTGAACTTCATACCTTATTCCACATTTCCCTTCATCAAATTCTCTCTACTTCTCTACATAACGGTTTCCTGCCTATATATTCTCTTGCTTGTACACTCAACATATTGATCCACTACCTATGATATCCTAGAAACAGCTGTAAGACATTATTATTTACTTTTGTTCACTTCACCATTAAACTAATCTAAATGAACCGATAAGCTTGTCCTGCCTTGGGTTTTTTTTCCTCTTCTTTAAATTATAACTGCAGACTTGGAGGTAGATTACAGATTTCCTATTCTCTGCCTACTGGACAGTGGCCACCACAACTCCAGCCCCCATTGAGTACTTGGATCCTAGTAGCTTGTCAATTGGAGCACACGGAGTGCATATCTATTAGTTGAGATCACTTGTGACCTAAACTCTTCATCTTCACACACACACACACATACATTGTCAGATAGATTGAGAGATAGATACATATACACACTCACATATATATGTATAAAAACACTTGCATACATTTATCACACACACACAAGTACTCATGCACACACACACATACACACAAAATAATTACCTGTTCCCATGATGGGAATTGTTTTGGTAGAATGTATTTTCTCTTGTTTCTCTTCTTCATCTTGTTTCTCTTCTTCATCTTGTTTCCCTAAGAAGTAAAGAATAAATTTTAATTAAAAATTGACAAAATATCTTTGAAACACACAAACATTATTATTGATCTGAGGGGTCTAATCCTGCATAATGAGAGGATTGTCCATCTCAGACATTGATACCATCAATCTGAAGGAACCATTCAGCCAGGAATATATTCTTAGACATGAAAATTAGCTGATGACAATAACAAATGATGAACTGATAACATCATCATTATTTTGATGTCTACATTTCCATATTTGCATGGGATAAATGGAATTCGTTGAGGCAGATTTGTTAGGACAGGGTGCCCTTCCTGTCCAGTACATGAATATGTGTATGCATGTCTGTCTGTCTGTCTGTCTGTCTATCTATCTATATATCTATCTATATATATATATATCATCATCATCATCGTTTAACGTCCGTTTTCCATGCTAGCATGGGTTGGACGGTTCGACCAGGGTCTGGGAAGCCAGGAGGCAGCACCAGGCTCCAGTCTGATCTGGCAGTGTTTCTACAGCTGGATGCCCTTCCTAACGCCAACCACTCCATGAGTGTAGTGGGTGCTTTTTACATGCCACCGGCACAGGTGCCAGGGGAGTCTGGCACCGGCCACGATCGGTTGGTGCTTTTTACGTGCCACTAGCACAGACGCCAGTCAAAGCGGCGCTGGCATCGGCCACATTCGGATGGTGCTTTTTACATGCCACTAGCACAGAAGCCAGTCTAGTTGGCGCTGGCATCGGCCACGTTCAGATGGTGCTTTTTACATGCAACTGGCACAGAAGCCAGTCAAGGCGGCGCTGGCACCGGCCACATTCGGATGGTGCTTTTTACGTGAGAATGAGGCTCATCTTCTAGGCTGTAGTTTCCAGCACAGAATCTCCGGAACCACCACTGACACTGGTTTACACTAACTGTCCAATCTCCATATACTGCATTACTATTCCTCACACTTTCCATTGTGTTCTTTCTTTTATTGACCGCATAAAGAAAAATATGCCAAATATACTCCTTTGTCATTTCCATTATAGCTTTGAAAAAAATAATTGTTAAAATCGAACTGCACTCTTCAAAACTTGCACTAAAAATAAGTACAAGGTAAAAAATTACTACCTGCTTTTATAGCAAGTTGATACAGCTAGACTTTTAGTTCATGCAATTGAAAATACTGCATTATTGATGGGATAACCCAATATATATATATATATATATATATATATTAAAAGGTGGTGAGCTGGCAGAAACATTAGTATGCCAGGTGAAATGCTTAGCGGTATTTCATCTTGCTTTACGTTCTGAGCTCAAATCATACCCAAACTATTATATATAATATATTTGATATATTTAATTTGCTTATCTGCCTAATTGCCTCAATACCCACTCAACTTTCTTTACCTTGTGGAATAGACATTAGGTTTGAATCTTTTGAGCTCTACTGTCATCTTTGTAGAGAATCTTTGGATTTCATCTGTGGACTCATCATCATCATCATCATCATCGTTTAACGTCCGTTCTCCATGCTAGCATGGGTTGGACGGTTCGACCGGGGATCTGGGAAGCCAGAAGGCTGCACCAGGCTCCGGTCTTATCTGGCAATGTTTCTACAGCTGGATGCCCTTCCTAACGCCAACCACTCCATGAGTGTAGTGGGTGCTTTTTATGTGCCACCTGCACTGGTGCCAGGCGAGGCTGGCGTCGGTCACGGTTGGATTGGTGCATTTTACGTGCCACCGGCACGGAAGCCAGTCGAGGCGGCACTGGCTTCGGCCACGATTCGGATGGTGATTTTTACATGCCACCGACACGGAACCCAGTCGAGGTGGCGCTGGCATCGGCCACGATTCGGATTGTGCTTTTTACGTACCTCCAGTCCAGGGGTCCTGGTATCTGCCAGGTGCCAGTCATAGGATTGGTTCAATTTCAATTCCGATTTCGATTTCACTTGCCCCAACAGGTCTTCGCAAGCAAAGTGGGGATGGCATAGGTGCCTGTCATCGGATGAGGTTCGATATCGACTTCGCTTGCCTCAACAGGTCTTTGTGTGTCCAAGGGAAGAAAGGTATGCATAAGTGGGCTGGACTCACTTGTCCTGCCTGGTCTTCTCACGCACAGCATATTTCCAAAGGTCTCGGTTGCTGGTCATTTCCTCAGTGAGACCTAACGTTTGAAGGTCGTGCTTCACCACCTCGTCCCAGGTTTTCCTGGGTCTACCTCTTCCACGGGTTCCCTCAACTGCTAGGGATTGGCACTTTTTCACACACCTATCTTCATCCATTCTCACCACGACCATACCAGCGCAATCGTCTCTCTTGCACACGACATCTGATGCTTCTTAGGTACAACATTTCTCTCAGGGTACTAACGCTCTGTCGAGTATGCACACTGACATTACACATCCACCGGAGCATACTGGCTTCATTCCTCACGAGCTTACGCATGTCCTCAGCAGTCACAGCCCATGTTTAACTGCCATGTAGCATGACTGTTCGTACACATGCATCATACAGTCTGCCTTTTACTCTGAGCGAGAGGCCTTTAGTCACCAGCAGAGGTAAGAGCTCCCTAAACTTTGGCCAGGCTATTCTTACTCTAGCAGTTACACTTTCAATGCACCCACCCCCACTACTGACTTGGCCACCTAGATAACGGAAACTATCAACTACTTCTAGTTTTCCCCCTGGAAAGTGACGGAAGTTGTTTCTGCAGATTTTCAGAGTTTATTGCTCCTGAGCATCTGCCACATACAAAAACTATCTTCCCAGTTAGCCTTCCTTTAACATTGCTGCACCTCTTATGTGTCCATAGCTTACACTGGGTACATCTTATAGAGTTTCTACCTACCTTTTCTACAGATCGAGCAGGGCCATCTTCCTGACGACATTTGTGGATTGTCTACCTTCCTACTTATTAGTACTTTGGTTTTAGCTAGGTTGACTCTAAGACCCCTCGATTCTAAACCCTCCTTCCACACCTGGAACTTCTCTTCCAGTTCTGATAGTGACTCAGCAATTAGAGCAAGGTTGTCAGCATAGAGGAGCTCCCAGGGGCAACCTGTCTTGAATTACTCCGTTATTGCCTGGAGGACTATGATAAATAGGAGAGGGCTGAGTACTGAACCCTGGTGGACCCCAACCTCTACTTTGAATTCTTCTGTGTACATGTTGCCAACCCTAACCTTACTTATGGCATCCCTGTACATGGCTTGCACAGCCCTCACCAGCCATTCATCTATCCCTAGTTTCCTCATTGGGCACCAGATAAGGGATCGGGGGACCTGTCAAAGGCTTTCTCCATGTCAACGAAAGCCAGGTACAGGGGCTTATCTTTGGCTAGGTATTTCCCCTGCAGCTGTCTCACCAGAAATATGGCATCAGTGGTGCTTTTCCCTGGCATGAAACCAAACTGCATCTCGTCCAAGTTGACTCTCTCCCTAACCAGTTGGGCTATGACCCTCTCTGTAACCTTCATTACCTGATCCAACAGCTTGATACCTCTGTAATTATTTGTATCTAGGGCGTCTCCTTTACCTTTGTAGCAGTTGACTAGTATGCTGCTACACCAGTCATTGGGTATGACTCCGTGTATCACCTGGTTAACTATACGGGTGACTAGGTTATAGCCAACACTGCCAGATATTTCGAGCATCTCTGCAGTAATTCCTGATGGGCCTGGGGCTTTCCCTGTCTTCATGCTTCTAATTGCTTTAACTATCAAAGAATTGTCAACTTGGATGGCTGGTCTCTCTGTTGGGTTGACATTTGGCAGCAGACTCTCTTTATCCCATTCATTTTCTTTATTCAGCAACCTTTCATAGTGGCATCTCCAAACCTCTCTCTTTGCATCCTCATTTAGCGCAAGTGAACCATCATCCATGCAGACACATTTCTCTCCTACCACATCACGATTCTCTCTCACACACTGTCTTGCAACACAAAATACTTCAAGTCTTTCATCCTCACGGAGCAGAACATTGGCAAATTTTATCTTATCCGCTTCCCCTCTGGCTAAATAAACCTGTCTCCTAGCTTCCCTTCTGGCTGTCTGATACAATTCCCTGCTACCACCGTTCTTCCAGTCCCTCCAAGCCTGTTTCTTTTGTCTAATAGCCCTGTCAACCACATTGTTCCACCACCACGTTACTCTGGGTCGAGATGGGACTTTGCTTCATCCACAGATCTGGTCAGTGGCTGTCAGCAGATTGTCCCGTTGAACTCTCCAGTTGTCTTCCACATTGAGTGAAGCTATATCCCCTTCTATTTCGTCAAAGGCTTCAAGTAGTATGTCTCTAAATCTCTGTCCATTGCAGGATCTTTAAGCTTCCAGACCCTTCTCCTCCAAGTTGGTCTTCTTCTGGGCAACCATTTAGCTCTGATCCTGATGTCGCTAACTACTAATCTATGTTGAGGAGTACATTCTTCGCCTGGAAAGGTTTTGGCATTTATAAGCAGCCCTCTTTCCTTCTTTCTGGCGAGGATGTAGTCAATCTGGCTAGTGTGTCTGCCAGAACGGTAGGTGACTAGGTGAGAGGTGGGTTTCCTGAAGTTGGTATTGCAAACCATAAGGTCATTTGCATCGCAGAACTCCAGCAGCCTGGTTCCCTCCTCATTTCGAGAGCCAAAACCGTAGCCTCCATGAACGCCATGGAAGCCCCCGACATGCCGTCCAACATGTCCATTGAAATCACCTGCCACAAAGAGAAGGTCACTGTCATTTGTCAATGAGGTAGTCCGCAATAGGGTGTTGTAGAATTGGTCTTTCTGTCCTTCCGGTAGCCCTGGTTTAGGGGCATAGGCCGAGATGATGGTAGCTAACATATGGTGAAGCACTAATCTAATCTTAAGTACTCTATCACTTACTCTGATTACCTCGATTACCTTATCTACCCATTTCTCCGCTAGAAGTATATCCACGCCCCCGACCCCGTCAGTGTTCCCTGCCCAGAAAATCTTGTACCTGTGTTCCTTGCCTGTGAGGAGCCTAGCGGAACCTCCTCTCCACCTTACTTCCTGAATGCAGCATAAATCCACACAGCTCCGTTCAAGCAGCTCAACAATCTCTCCAGACCTACTATATATATATATATATACGTAAATCATAGTCGTGGCCAATGCCAGTGCTGTGTGACTGGCACCCATTGTCGATGGTATGTAAAAAGCACCATTTGAGCATTGGGCCTCATGGGGGGGTAGTGACAGGTGACCAAGACCTTTGGTGATAGACCATGCTTATGAAGACCTGTCAAGTCAAGTGAGGCTGGGGTCATGGCTGATGCTGGTACCAGCTTATTGGCACCCATGCCAATGGCACATGAAAGACACCTACTACATGCTTGGAGTGGTTGGCATTAGGAAAGCTTCCGGCCATAGAAACCTTGCCAAAGCAGATTGGAAACTGGTACAGCCCCCGACTTAGCAGTTTCCAGACAAACCCTGCAAACTGTGCCAGCATAGAAAGTAGATGTTAACGAGGTTGATGATGATAAGGATGATATATATATAGGATTAGGAAAAGCCTCTGGCCATAGAAACCTTGCCACATAAGGTTGGAAACTGGTGCATCCCCCAATTTAGCAGTTTGCAGTCAAACGCTGCAACCTGTGCCAGCATAGAAAGCAGATGTTAACGATGTTGATAATGATAATGATATATATATATATATAATATATATATATATATATTATATATATGATATATATATATATATTAGAGAAAAAACCCCACTATTATGCAATTCAAACGATGATAGACAAAAAAACAAATCATAAATAAAAAATAATAAAATATATTTTTGTAAAACATAACTAGATCACAAAAAGTATAAAAATGAATAATAAATATATAATAAGTAAAAAAACTACATATGTTTCATGGTTATAATTAAATTCGAATTACAATTAAATTTAAATTTAATCCAAATCAATTCATTTAAAATTATAGTCACTCTTCAGGTTAATGATAATAGTGAAATAAATAAGTAAATAGAGTTAAACAATATTTATTAAAAGAATAAAATAATGATTTTTCTATAGAAGAAACTCCATTAACTAAATTTGAAACTTAAAACATTAGGATCAGTTGCCCACAATACATTTATTATGCTAAAATTTAAGGTAAAAAATAGAGTAGATAGAAAATGTATTTATGTGAAGATATAATTTAGCTTAATAAAAAACATTAATATACTATAGAATATCTTTAACATACTTATACTCTAATATTTAATTACCAAACTATTTTACAAAACAATCACTCTTAATATTTTAAAATTTTAGTTCACATATAATAATTATAAAATAATAAATATATAAAAATAAGTATCTAATGATAATCAAAAAATGTAGTAATTAAAAATCTATATTTTTTCTATCAATAAACACATAAACAATAAATATATTAGTCCACTATTACTTACATAAATATAGAAATCTTTCAAAAATATTTATGAAATAAAAAATAAGAATTGAAAAATTCCAAAGTAAATACGTATAACTTATCTTTATAAAATACTTATTACTATTATTATTAAATGTAATAGTACTAGAAATATAATAAGACTAGAAATGTAATAAGAATTTTTTGTTAAATTAAAACATTTTTACGATCTAGATCCCAAAGTGATTAATGTTTTAAAATTTACGTTCAAATATAATAATTATAAGATAATAATATTTAAATAAATGTACATATTTAGGCGCAGGAGTGGCAGTGTGGTAAGTAGCTTGCTAACCAACCACATGGTTCCGGGTTCAGTCCCGCTGCATGGCATCTTGGGCAAGTGTCTTCTGCTATAGCCCCGGGCCGACCAATGCCTTGTGAGTGGATTTGGTAGACGGAAACTGAAAGAAGCCTGTCGTATATATGTATATATATGTATATATGTGTGTTTGTGTGTCTGTGTTTGTCCCCCTAGCATTGTTTGACAACCGATGCTGGTGTGTTTACGTCCCTGTCACTTAGCAGTTCGGCAAAAAGAGACCGATAGAATAAGTACTGGGCTTATAAAAAAAGAATAAGTCCCGGGGTCGAGTTGCTCGACTAAAAGGCGGTGCTCCAGCATGGCCGCAGTCAAATGACTGAAACAAGTAAAAGAGTAAAGAGTAAAGAGTAATATTTAAGTTATCATTAACAAATAAAAAAATTATAAATTCATATTTAACAATCAATACTTATATAGAGTACAATAATATTTCTTAAATATATATATTTATTTTGATAAGCATATATTATGATATATATATATATATAATATATATATATATTATATATATATATATATATATACATATATATATATATGTGTGGGTAAAAGAATTTTCCATTCTTCCCAAGCATTAAAATCATGCACCTGCTTGTTGTTCCTATATCTGTCTGCATTCTTGTTTTTCTGTAAATTTGAACTGTATATATATGTATATTTATTTTATTAAAAAAATTTTTTTTAAATTTTATTTAGCTTCAGCTCACAAGCTGTGGCCATGCTGGGGCACCGCCATTTGGTGTTGCTACATGATTTTACTTCACGAATGCTTTTTGGCAAATGCCATCTGGTGCATGAGAGAGTCCGATGCAGCTGCCCTCATCTGCACCTCCTGTCGTGAATTTGGTTCATCTGGGACACCTGACAAGAAGAGATCCAGTTTCATTTTAAAGGCATCTGCATCCACCCCATGCAGGTCTCTTAGGTTCTTCGGGCGGAATTTGAAGAGCTGTAGGCCTCGGAACCCTAGGCTATCACAGTATCTTGTCCTACATCTTGATGGTAAATTTGGAGGCCTTGGCCCTATGCAGTGGCGCCCAGTTCTGGCATTTGTGTAACTCTCGATGCCAAAGTTTGGGACAAGTCCTTCTAGGATCTTCCAGATGTATATTATGGCATATCTTTCTCGCCTACGCTCTAAGGAATAGAGTCTAAATCTCTTGAGTCTTTCCCAATAGCTTATATGCTGCACAGAGGCTATCTTCTTCGTGTAGCTTCGTTGGATCGCCTCAAGTTCTGTGATTAACTTGACACTGGATGGTGACCATAGCTGAGAGCAATAGTCAAAGTGGCTTAGGACAAGTGTCCTCCAGAGGACCATCATGGTTTCCTGGTTTCTTGTTCTAAAG
>NC_043008.1:51666207-51683707 GCF_006345805.1 Octopus sinensis
TTTGTCAATATTAAAGTCTTTATTAGATTAAAAATAATATTATCAAAACATGATGGTAAAGCAAAACAAATATGCTTTGTTTTCTTTCGGGCACCAATGCAGCAGTAGTCTTTCACATTGTTCACCAACTGACCTTTCCTCTGAAAGAATCAGTGGAACCATTCGATCTCCATACACAAATTATTTTCCTCTTGAAACTTGTAAATAATATGCACATTCGGCACACCTTTCTGTTAGCCGCACACTAAATTTCCTGAGTAAAAAATAGCAGCTTATACACCGGAAAATATGGTAAATGTAGATAAGAAAGAAAGAAAAAAGAAAGAAAATAATTTTTGTCCGCAGAAGTGAATAGAAGGAGAAAAGAAGGATTAAGTTACATTAGATTTCAGACAAAGGAATGGTACTAGAAAAAGGAAGAGGAAAGAAAATAAAAATATATATGTATATATATATATATATATATATATATATATATATATATATGTATATATATATGTATATATATATATTATATATATATATGTATATATATATATATATATATATATATGTATATATATATATATATATATATATATATATATATATATATATATATATATATATATATATATGTATGCAGGCTAAAGTGTCTAGGGGGTGAAGGGCTGGTATACTTGCTAACATAGGTTGGGATGTATATAGGCATATATACACACATTCACACACACACACACACACCATACATACACCCACACAGAGGCGTCGGTGTCCCCTGCTCACTTGGCCAATTTCGACCATAGTTCCTACAGTCTATGGTGAGAAGATAACTACATCAAAAATCTATCGTCACAGTTGCTTTAGTATTCAGGCAGCTTGTAGACAATTTGATGCATTCTATACCCATATCACTCAGGGTACATCCAACAATCGCAGATGAATGGACAAACACATTACACACATATCTACTTATATTCATATATGCGCATGCATACCTTCACACGTGTTCATACACCTATGCATATGCCAACAGTCTCACATATAAGCGCATATACATACACACATGCATGCATACACATATTTATATATACACACACATACACTAATACACATGTACGTAAATGTATACATATATATATACACACAAACACACATACATAGATATATGCACACATACACATACACACACTCACACACACACATACGTATATACATATATATATATACAAATCTCTTCAGGTTGATGGCCCTGCTCGATCTGTGGAAAAGGTGTATGTAGAAACTCCATAAGGTGTACCCAGTGTAAGCAATGGACTCATAAGAGGTGCAGCAATATCAAAGGAAGGCTACCTGGGAAGATAGTTTTTGTATGTGGCAAATGCTCAGGAGCAATAAACACTGAAAATGTGCAGAAAACAGCCTCCATCACATTTCAGTGGGGTAAACTAGAAGTAGTTGATAGCTTCTGTTACCTAGGTGACCAAGTCAGTAGAGTGGGGTGGATGCTCTGAAAGTGTTGCTGCTAGAATAAGAATAGCCTGGGCTAAGTTCAGAGAGCTCCTACCCCTGCTGGTGACAAAGGGCCTCTTGTCCAGAGTAAAAGGTAAACTGTATGACGCATGTATGCGAACAGCCAAGCTACACAGCAGTGAAATATGGGCCATGGCTGCTGAGGACATGCGTAAGATTGCAAGGAATGAAGCCAGTATGCTCCATTGGATGTGTAATATCAGTGTGCATACATGACAGAGTGCAAGTGCCCTGAGAGAAAAGTTGGACTTAAGAAGCATCAGATGTGGTTTGCAAGAGAGACAACTGCACTAGTATGGTCACGTGTTGCGAATGGATGAGGACAGCTGTGCGAAAAAGTGTCACACCCTAGCAGTAGAGGGAACTTGTGGAAGAGATAGACCCAGGAAGACCTGGGATGAGGTGGTGAAGCAATGCCTTCGAATATTAGGCCTCACCGAGGTAATGACAAGGGACTGAGACTTTTGGAGATATGCCATACTTGAGAAGATCCAGCAAGCCAAGTGAGACTGTAACTGTGGTCTATGCCAGTGCAGCATAACCAACCCATTTAAGAGTACCCTTCAATCATTGGGCAATAAACTGCTCTTGCGAAGACCTGTTGAGGCAAGTGAAATTATTGTCGTGGCCAATGACAGTACTACCTGATTGGAAGGTAGTTAATAGTGAAGAGTTCTATTGGTGCCAACATGCTAAAAATAACAGTTTTTTCTCGCATAGAAGACACATCTCCATTTAGATACCTTTGATAAAAAAAAAAAAACATCCAGTTGTAGAAAATCCACCTCAACAGATTCTGTCTAACCCATGCAAACATGGAAGGTGGACATTAAATGAGCCATTGACAGAAGGGTATTGATTTGTTGGTTATTGCTAATGAGTAGGAAGGCCTTTGGTTGTAGAATCGTCTAAATTTCTTATGTCAGTCTCCTATTTCAACTCCATTCACATCAAGATTACATTATGTGAATAGAAATCGACCACAAAATATTACTTTTACAGGTAAAACACCAATTTTCCAGACATTGATGGTTCAAAACATCCTATGATCCACACTAATTTACAAGCAGGGACTTCAAATTCCTTTGGTCACCGGATTAGTTTACTAGTACTTTGCACAGACTAATACTTTGCGCAGTATAGCATTAATGGACTTGTATAATTTATGCAAATGTACAGATACATCATCATCATCATCATCATCATCATCATTTAGTGTCCGCTTTCCATGCTAGCATGGGTTGGGCAGTTCAACTGGGGTCTGGGAAGCCAGAAGGCTGCATCAGGCCCAGTCTGATCTGGCAGTGTTTCTACAGCTGGATGCCCTTCCTAACGCCAACCACTTTGTGAGTGTAGTGGGTGCTTTTTACGTGCCACCCGCACAGGTGCCAGACGGAGCTGGAAAACGGCCCAGGACGGATGGTGCTTTTTACGTGCCACCGGCATAGGGCCAGGCCAGGCTGGCAACAGCCATGAACGGGTGGTGCTTTTTACGTGCCACTGGCATGGGGCCAGGCCAGGCTGGCAACAGCCACGAATGGGTGGTGCTTTTTACGTGCCACCGGCACGAGGCCAGTCGGGGCGGCACTGGCACTGTATTTCATTTAATTATTTATGTTAAATTCATATTTGTTTAATTTGGAGTTTGATAACCATAGTGGCCACCCCTAGTTTAGAAAAATCAGTAACCATGAAAGGTTTTGAAAGCAAAGGCTCCAGAAAAATCGAAATTGTATTTGTACTTTATTTTTTTCAATGCCTGGAATGATGAAAAGTAAAGTTTACCTCGGTAGGATTTGAACTCAAAATGGGAGGAGCTGTAACTAAATGCTGTAAGGTATTTCGTCTAATACACTAACAGTTCAGCCAAACACTGCCAAATAGGATGTTGGTAAAGTGACACCAACGACAACAGATGAAGCAATGCTATGAAAACACAAGTATTATTCAGTGTGTGTGTGTGTTGTTGTATAAGTGTGCAAGTATGTGATATGAATGTGAGTATCGTACAGATTATGTTTACATTGTGTCTGTGTGTAGATAATGTATGTGTATGAGTAAGAGAGAAAGAGTGGAATAGATAGAGAGAAAGAAAAGAGAAAGAGAGAGAAAGAGAGAAAGAAAGAAAGAGGTAATCAAAAAGATACAAAGTAAGTGAAGTACTTTATGATCTATTATACACTTTAAAACGTGTCTTAATGAATATATTGTAGTGCATGCATGTATATCATATTGCACGATTGACATATATGTCAACTATTGTGGCTTCATGTATTTCCATGTACACACACACACACATGTATATGCATGTATATTTGCGTGTATGTGTGTGTGTGTGTATATCTTTCTTATCATCATCATCATTTTAACATCATGTTTTCCATGCTTGCATGGGGTGGTCAGATTTTCTATGGCTAGATAGCCTTTAAACATATATGTGTGTGTACTATACATGTATGTATATGTGTATATATATATGTGTGTATATATATATATGTGTGTGTGTGTGTATATATATATGTGTGTATAATATATATATATGTGTGTATAATAGCAGGCAAATTACAATTTTCTCAAAAAAGCCAAGTGAAAATAATGTTTTCTTTTGACTCATTCTACCAGTATACGAAGTTTCAAATTGTTTAGTTAACTAGAAATTGTGTTGAATTCCGTCCATCAAAAGGAAAAGACCCAATTGTTGTTGACAAACTTCGGCAGATATTGATTTCACCTCAATAGACGTCATTGATTGGTTGAAATTGCTGAAAATTAAGAAATTAAAGAGGAAATAGCTTACAAACTACAGAATTTTCTCAAGAAAGCCAAGAGAAAAAGATGTTTTATAAACACATTCTACCAGTATACGAAGTTTAAAAGTGTTTAGTTACAAAGAAATTATTTTAAAAATCTGCCGGTCAAAGCGAAAAGATCCCATAAATGGGATATACCAATATTATATATGCGTACACATGCATAAACGAAGAATATGCAAAAGAAACTAATAAATTATAGTAACTAATTAATTTATATACAATTATAAATATTTAGGGGTGAAAAAATATTCATACAGAATAAATTTATGATTTTCTATGCCACAAAATACTGTTAAAATAATTTTTTCTTTACTAGAACTTTCTCATTTGTTCCAATAATCTTATCAGTTGTCATTTTTAAGTGTCACAACACTAGCTTCTTCATACAGCATTGAGACAACATAAAGTAGTAACGTAATAATGGCGAAAAGTAAAGAACCCACAAATTCAGTGAAAAAATTAATTATTGAACAGTGGAAAGCAGGTAAAAGCTACAGGAAAATATCAGAGACTCTTTGTATTTCATTTTCTACCATATCTTAATTTATTCAAAGATATAAAAAAATCGGGAACTATTGAAAACAGAATAAGATCCGGTGCACCATGCAAGATTTCCCCTAGATCTTTAAGAAAAATGAAGCAAAGAAACGGAAAAAACGCAATGATCACCAGAAAGGAGTTGCAAGAAGATTTGTTAGCTCCAGGGACTAGTGTTACACTATGAACAATCAGCAATGAACTTCATAGGAATGAACTGAAATCATGCTCTCTTAGAAAAACTCTGCTGTTGACTAAAAGGCATAGAAATGCCTGTTTGAAATTTGCTTATGAACATAAAGATAAATCTCATACATTCTGGGAAAATGTTCTATGGACAGACAAGTCGAAAATTGAATTGTTTGGACGAAATTCGTGTAGCCATGTTCGGAGGAAAGATGGTACCACATATTCACTGAAAAACACAATTCCTACTGTAAAGTTTGGAGGTGGCAACATCATGGTGTAGGGGTTGTTTCTCTGCAAATGGTACTGGCAATTTACATGTGATAGATGGTAGAATGAATGCAGAGATGTACCAAAATATTTTGAACAATGATTTATGGGACTCTGTAGAAAAGCTCCAGCTTTGTGAAGGGTGGGTTTTACAACAGGATAACAATCCTAAGCACATGGCGAAGTCTATCAAAAAATGGATTGTCGATCACAATATAAAATAATTAGAATGACCAAGCCAGTCACCTGACTTGAGCCCCATTGAAAATTTGTGGCATTATTTGAAAATTAAAATTCATTCAAGAGCCCCAATGTGCGTTGCAGAATTAAAGAAAATTTGTCAAGAAGAATGGGAAAAAATTCCTAAAGAAGCATGCGAGTCATTGATTAAGAACTACAAGAAGAGATTCATTGAAGTGGAAGTGAATAATGGTTATGCTACGAAGTATTAAATCAGAATTATCAGTTATTTATGTTCTGTACGAATACTTTTTTCACCCCTAAATATTTATAATTGAATATAAATTCCTAAGTTACTATAATTTATTAGTTTCTTTTGCATATTCTTAGTTTATGCATGTATATGCAAATATAGTATTGGTATATCCCATTTATGTTCATTAGAAATTAAATAAATAAAGAATTTTGACACGTACGAATATTTATTCCCTCACCCCACTGTATACACATACAGCTATACATATACATATATATATATACATTTGTGCAGATGTATACATACATACATACATACATACACACACACATATATATATATATATATATATATATATATATATATATATATATATATATATATATAGATATATATATATATGTATATATATATATATATACATAATATATACATAACTCGTGCTAGCATGGAAAACGGACGTTAAACAATGATGATGATGATGACTCTATATATGTATGTATATATGTATGTATGTATGTATGTATATATGTGAGATAATAGTTTCACTTTAATAGTTTCTGTATTAAAGTGAAACTATTAAATTGAAATTATTAAAGTGAAAATATCTGACATTACAATAGAGAGATATCTGTACACACATGTACAAGCATACATACATACACACATACACTCACACGCATATACATATATATTCACACAGAACTATGCACATATGCATAGGCGCAGGAGTGGCTGCGTAGTAAGTAGCTTGCTAACCAACCACATGGTTCCAGGTTCAGTCCCACTGTGTGGCATCTTGGGCAAGTATCTTCTGCTATAGCCTCGGGCCGACCAAAGCCTTGTGAGTGGATTTGGTAGACAGAAACTGAAAGAAGCCTGTCGTATATATGTATATATATATGTATGTGTGTGTATATGTTTGTGTGTCTGTGTTTGTCCCCCCTAGCATTGCTTGACAACCGATGCTGGTGTGTTTACGTCCCCGTCACTTAGCGGTTCGGCAAAAGAGACCGATAGAATAAGTACTGGGCTTACAAAGAATAAGTCCCGGGGTCGATTTGCTCGACTAAATGTGGTGCTCCAGCATGGCCGCAGTCAAATGACTGAAACAAGTAAAGAGTAAAAGAGTATATGCGTGTTCTTATTGTCTTTGATCAAAAGTCTGCTTGACTACGGCTGACCAGGGGTCAAACTGCAACAGTCACCCTACTGTGTTAGTTCAAATTGCTAGAAATAAATTCTCCCCAAAACTTGTCCTCAGACAGGAAAAAGAAAACAAAATGGTAGATAATGTAGTCCAAGATACACTACGGCTGAAAACAAAAACAAATGGGATGGTCATGGCATCCAAGTTGTAACCAAAGGAAAAGGAAGGGCATAATTGCTATTGTAGTCCTAAACAGATGACGTTTCCAGAACAGATGGCCATGGCCTGAAATACTTTCCATTATAAGAGCCTACTTCATCATGGCTGCCTTGGAATAAACAACAACACACACACACACACACTAACACACACTCATGCACACACACACACTCACACACACTCATGCACACACACACACACATACATATGCATATATATTTCTCAAAGTTACACATTGTATGCATGTTTCTATTGTATAATGTGTATATGCACTTCGCACTTAGTTTATGACTGTGTGTATGTGTGTGTGTGTGTGTGTGTGTGTGTATGTATGTGTGTGTGTATGTGTATGTTTGGCTCCTTTTTTAGTGTTATGAATATGAGTAGAAATGCATGACTATTTTTAATTGCATGATCACACGCGCACAAGCACACACACGCTTTTATATGTGTATATATCATCACCATCATCCTCATCATCATCGTCATCATCGTTTAATGTACATCTTTCATGCATGCATAAGTAGAATACTTCACAGGAGCTGGCCAGATAGAAAATCTACCTTATGCTACTCTGTTTTGGTGTATGTATGTGTTTATGTATTCAATATATGTGTGTGTGTGTGTGTGTGTGAGTGTGTGTGTATGTGTTTATATATATACACACATATATATATCATCACCATCATCATCATCATCATCATCGTTTAACGTCCGCTTTCCATGCTAGCATGGGTTGGACGATTTGACTGAGGTCTTGCAAACCATATGGCTGCACAGGAGCCAGTCCAACGGCACTGGCAATGACCTTGCTCGAATGTTTTTTCATGTGCCACCAGCACAAGTGCTAGTAAGGCGACACAAGTAACAATCACGCTCGAATGGTGCTTTTTACGTGCCACTGGCATGGAAGCCAGTTTGTTGCTCTGGCAACGATCATGCTTGGATGGTACTCTTAGCGCTCCACTAGAATGGATGCCAGTCATCGAATTTGATTTCAATTTCGATTTCACTTGCTTCAGCAGAGTTATATATATATATATATGTATATATATATAGGAGTACCATAATGTACTATTACATGTAATGAGTTCAAATCAGCATAAAACATATCATAAATATATTTATTTATCCAAAACACAATCACCATCCTTAGCAATAATATTTTGCTGCCTCAAAACTAGTTTTCTGATTCCTTAGACAAAAACCAGATTCTTAAAACAGAAAAATGGTTGGAGTGTTATTTCAACATTGTCTTTGCCTCTGAATATTTTTCTACTGTTAAAGTGTTCAAGTGACCTGAATGAATATGAAGGATGAGGAAGAGCTTCCTAGCCTCATTAATTTAAGTTTTCTTACGTTAGCTAGTTGAAAGCACTGCTTTTTCTCAGGGGACATCCCATGAGGTACCCACTTCTTTTCTCTATACACTCCCTCATGCTGCTTCAGATGATCTTGTACTGAGGACTGAGGTTTATTAAGCTTCCAGGATAAGTGCCCCAATACTTGGATGCAGATCCTCTTCAATTGCTTGTTTCACTGAGTCATTACTGAGAATATTCAATCTTTCTGGTCACCATTTTTGAATTTGTTAAACCACCTTTAACACTTCTGAACTCTCATACTGTCAGCATATATAGTATATTACATGTGCTGCATTGTTGCCCTTATGAAAATTATAAAGCATGTAACGCTAAGAATGCAGCTCACTAGGGTCCTTGTCTTCCATGGCATATCAGACAGAACACATACACACACACACACACAGTGAGTGCTCACATTAATGTTTGTCTATTTACTCTATGCCAAGTGGTTGATTGGAAGGACACTTTTATTGACTTATAACCTATTCCTTATATGACTTCAGACAATTTGATTGAAAATATATCATTTTCCAGTATCCCTGATATATACATACAAATTATGATTCACATATATATATATCATATTTATAAATGTGTGTGTGTGAGTGTGTATATCTAAATATATATATAACTTATAAATAAGGGCAAACAAAAAAATTTCTAATGCCAAATATGCCGAAAATTGGACATACTGTCCATTTACCATATAATTTTTTTCCCAGTACACACACTACTCGAAAAAAGGTTGACAGACATCTCTAAAAAATTCCATTATTACCATATCGGACCGATTTCAGGGTTAGTTCAAAAAGAATCCTCCCTTCATCAGTGATACATGTGGCAAAAAAGTAAATGAGATACTTACTCATACCCATGGAAAAAGCAAACACTAAGTCATGAGCACAACTAAGTACCCCAAATAAATCCAACATAGAAATACTCCAGCCCATTAAAGACACGTGCAATTTGAACTGAGGCACTCACGGAGTGGGAGAGTCCGAAAGTAAATGACTATTAAATTTATATCTAATGTAGGATAAAATTTTTTTGCTGATAAAATTTTTTTTCTTCATACAGCATTGAGACAACATAAAGTAGTATGAAAAAATTTATCCTACATTAGATATAAATATATATATATATATATATATATATATATATTAGGCACAAGCATAGCTACATGTATATATTTTTGTATGGATAGATGCATCAGTATATGTGTACATGTATGTGTTCATGTCTTCTATTCTTGATATTGTGTACAGGCTGTAAATAAATGCCACCATAATATAAGCAGTGTTGTTTGCTTGCAATCTTCAACGAAATTGTGTCCATCCATTGCTCTGTTCGTGTTTGAAGGACTAGGAGACATATTACTTGCTTCATACTAGGTGAAGTTTGACAACAGGAAGAATATTCACCCGTTGGAAAATCAGTTTCAACAAATTTCATCTAACCTGTCTAAGCAAGAAAATATGGATTTTAAAACAAAACACAATGGGATGATGATGATGATGATGATGATGATGATGATGATGATGATGATGATGATGGTGATGACAACAATGATGATGAAGATGATGATATCAATGATATATTTTCAAGCCTTGGGTACATCTGGAGCTTTTCTGCTAATTTAATTCGCACGTATCTATATTTACCTCTCTATCTGGCCCTATATTGGATTGTCAGATAAATTCATTTGTTTTTTATTCCCTTTATTTTAATCCTTATTTTTCATCAACAATTTAAACAAAGAATTCAATAATAAATTCTCCTTCATAATTCACAACTTCTTCTCTATGTTCCAATAGTTTGTCAGTGCCTCGAGAGTAGAAACCACCGGGTCTTGACTTGAAGAATCAATCAAACCCTATTTTCAGTTTCATGTCATTCATAATCTCACCAAACACAGATCATTGTCTTATGTGGAGGCAACTCTGGCTTGGCTCGAGGTGTTGCTTGATTGCTAGGGCTCAGCCATTCTCTCCTCTGCTTTATTCTGACTCAAAGACACCATTTTACATCACCAGTGATGATGTGGTAAAGAGGTCTCTGTTTGTGTCCACAAGTAGCTCAATATTAAGCAAGGAAACTGGAAATGATAGAGGAGTGTTGGTGTTTGTCTCTTTCATTTCAAGTATGTGGCACTCATGAACCAAAATTTTGGGGCATTTTTCATCAAGGGAAGGTGATGGATGATCAAATCAGGAGAGCATTCCATCTACTGGGCAACTTCCCAAATGGATTGGCATGGATCCTTACAGATGAGCTTGTTCAATCAGTCATCATTCAACTGAACAGGTTGGCCACAATATGGAGTGTCTGAGAGGTTCCCCTCCCACTGCACCTTGAAGTGTGAAAATCATTTCTGTGCAGTTTTATCAGTAATAGCACTTTCTCCATATGAGTGGCTTTAGCTGCTTTGGAATTTTAAATGAAAATATAGAGAAGCAGGGTCAAAAATGCTCAGCTTTTTCTCTACTTGGTGCTCCATCATCATAAGTCAGAAAAGAAGTGAAGTTTATCCAAATTTCAAAAACGATGAACATAAGAAGAATAGAGCCACAAAACACTGACAAACACTGCGATAAAGATACTTTTTGTGTTAATTCAAATAACATTGGGAAGAAAGAGATGAATTTATCTGACAACCCAATGTGTATATATATATATGTGTATACACACACACACATATATGCATGTATATATTATTTCTTTTAGCAGTAGAAAAGGTACACATGTGTGTTTGTGTGTGCAAATGTGTGTTTGTGTGTGTGCTTTTGTGTATGTGTGCATGTGTATATGTGTGCATGTGTGCTTAGTAGCTGAGTATGAGTGAGTATATGAGTGTTTTAGTGTGAGTGTAAGTGTGAGTGTGGGTTAGTGTATAATTGTTTATGTTTGAATGTCATTGTTTGAGTGTGAGAATGTGCATGTGAGATATTGTTTTTGGTGTATGTATGTATTTGTTCATATATTTCTATCTATTTATATGTGTGTACAATCTGACAGTTCATCTCTAGAACAATTTATAAACAACATCCTACTTTCCTTTTTCCGTTTTGTGCTCTATGCCTTTTGTATTAAACATAATATGACAAATTCATAAGTAGCTGACTGTTGAATCAAGTGTTGCCTCACCTCAACTAACAAAATTTTGTTCTCACTCATTTGCAAACATTCACAATTAAATACAACTGCTTGACTGTCACTCTCTGTTTGTTTCTCTCTTAGTTTCAAAATTATCTCTTCTTTTCAAAAAATTTTCTATCATTATACTCTTTATCGTATTTTCAATTGATATCTACCTGCATATATTGCATATAAGTTATAACCAACAACTATATGAATTATAACTGCTCTAAAGTATTTTAGAGTGTGCTTCTTTCTGAATTTATGATCTTCTCACTAATTATACACACACACACAAACATATACATACATAGTTTATTAATGTATTCAAAGCTGAGAGAGAAAGAGACAGAAAGAGAACCACATGTATATATATGTATATATATCTTAACAAGTGCAGATTTACAAGATATATATAAAAAAGAGGGGAACAAGAAAGCAAGGGACAAATTGTTGGAGACAGAAATGTAAGTCATTGATCAACTTTTCTCAAATCATTTTCACTATTTATTTCTGTGTGTTTCTCCTTTCTTTATAATTTTGTAAATGCAGGTGTGGCCACTCAGAGTTCTAATGCCAAAGCAATTTTGCATATTTGTTACATATTTACCATGCACACTCATGGATATGGGTGTATATATTATATGTGCGCATGCATGTGTGTGTGTGTATTATATATATGTGTACATATATATATATATATATACATATATCTCCCTCTCTCTCTCTCTCTATATATATATATATATATCAAAATGTGACCTCGTGTGTACCGTTGGCGATTTTTTTCCTCTGTCTTCCCTTCTCTGGATCTTTCCTTCTCCTGTGTTTCCAACAAAGAGCTCCGCTCGAAACGTTAAACCCTCCTTCTTTCCTTCTTTCCTGAGCGTCCAATAATACTATATTTGTTCCACAGCCTCGTGTTGTTGGTTTTTTTTTGTGCTTTCTTGTTTGGATTAACTATATATATATATATATATATATATATATATATATACATCTATCTATCTATCTATCTGTCTCCCATTTATGCATGGGTGGGACACTTGACAGGAACTGGCCAGGTAGAAGACTATCCCAGGCTACAGTGTCTCTTTTAGCAGGGTTTTTTTATGGCTGGATGCCCTTCCTAAGACCAACCCCTCTGCAGAGTTGACTCAGTGCTTTTTACGTGACATGCTAGTTCCATTTCCTCAGCATTCCCAGCCCACATGTCACTATCATGTAGCATTGCTATTTCGACAGAAGTATTATACAATCTGTCTTTTACTCTGAGTGATTTGTTACCAGCTTATTGCATCCTGCTCTTAGCTGTGTAACTATACTTTGAGAACATGCTCTTCCACAGCTAATTTGGTAACCTAAGTAACAGAAGGTATCTTCTACCTCTAGGAACCCTCCAGGGCATTTGAGAAGTTTAATTCCCATGAGTTCTTAGTGTTTATTGCTCCTGTGCATCAGCTACATACAAAATTTACTTTCTCAGTTAACTTTCCTCTGAAACCACTGCATCTTTTATGTGACCATAGTTAACATTTGGCACACTGAATGCAACCTTTTTTACACATACATACAGACACACACATAAACACTAATTTTAGCATCTATTTCTCCATGCTTGGTTAGGCAAAGAAGGTTTCTCCAAGTGTGACCAATTAATGTGGTCCCTTGTCACCTTCTTGTCCCCAGTTTCCCTCTTTCTCACAACACCTTTTTATATGACTGTCCTTCTCCATACACATCAGCAGTACATACAAAATATTCTTCACTCATCTGCATTGCATCTGATTCCAGTTATGTTCCATTTATTTCTCTCCTCATTTGTTCTTCCTCGTTCATGCACTCTAGTATTACATGTACAATGAGGCATGCTCACCTCATTTCCTTCCAGTCTACATTTTACTCTGAGGGAAAAGCCCTTTATTGCCAGCAGAGATAAGAACTCCATGAACTTTTACCAGCCAGTCCATACCTTGGGTACT
Organism: Octopus sinensis; assembly: GCF_006345805.1. NCBI lineage: Eukaryota > Metazoa > Mollusca > Cephalopoda > Octopoda > Octopodidae > Octopus > Octopus sinensis. The sequence continues at coordinate 51,679,812 of NC_043008.1, forward strand.
ATGCTTCCTGAACATCAACCCATACCTCTACTAATTTAATTCTCTAGGTAACAAAAGCTATCAAGGACTTCTAGAGGGCGGTTTGGGTATTGGAGAGCATCCGTTTTGCACATGCTCCAAGTAAATATTGCCTCGCTGCACCTGCCACATGCAAAATTCACCTTTGCTCTTACTCTTCATGTGAACCCATTACTCCTATTGTGCATCCATAGTGTCCACTGGGTACACTGCATGATGGAATTCTTACATATTCCTTTTCTACACAATATACATACATATTTATATATATATGTGTGTGTGTGTGTGTGTGTGTGTGTGTGTATGAGCAAAAAAAACATTCAAATGTTTACATCCAAAATACGATGTTACTATTGTTAATAACCATCAATGTCAAATATATATCACCATCATCATCATCATCATCATCATCATCATCATCATCATCATTATCATCATCATCGATTAATGTCCGTTTTCCATGCTGGCATGTGTTGGACGGTTTGACTGATGTCTGGAGAGCCAGCAGCTGCATCAGCCTCCAATCTAGTCTGGCAGAGCTGGATATCCTTCCTAACAATAACCACTCTGAGTATGTAGGAGATGCTTTTTATGCATCACCAACACAGGAGCCAGTAAGGCGGGTCTGGTAACGATCTTGTTCAGATGATGCTTTTTACATGCCACCGACACAGGAGCCAGTCAGGGTGTACTGGCATCGGTCACAATTAGTTGGTACTTTTTATGTGCCACCAATACTGGAGCCAGTAAGGTGGGCCTGGCAATGAACATGTTTGGATACTGCTTTATATGTGTCACTGGCACAAGGTCCAGTCAGGTGGACCTGGCATCAACCACGTTTGGATAGTGCTTTTTACATGCCATCGGCACAGGAGCCAGCCTGGGGCACCCACCCGAGCTACGATAGTGGTTTTACTTGACTCAACAGGTCTTCTCAAGAATATCATATCACCCAGTGTATCAAGAATATTCTTAACCAGGCAGGACATGTGTGGCTGTGATCTCACTTTAGTTGCTGGGTCTTTTCTATTACAGCATATCTCCAAAGGTCTCAGTCTCCTATCATTGCCTCTGTGAGGCCCAATGATCAAAGGTGATGCTTCACCACCTCATCCCATGTCATCCTGGGTCTACCTCTTCCACATGTTCCTTCAAAAGTTAGGGTGTGGCACTTCCTCACACAGCTCTCCTCATCCACACACAACACATGACCACACCAGCATAGTCGTCTCTCTTGCACACCACATTTGATACTTCTTAGGCCCAACTTTTCTCTCAGGGTGTTTACACTCTCTCTCTCTCGCTCTCTCTCTATATATATATTATTGTGTCATTCTCTTTTAGTAGTGCCTTATTACTTAACACACTCACTGGTTCAATTTCCACTCATTTCCTTATATATATCAACTAATATGTTACCTTTCAACTTTCTACACACACACACACACACGCCTGAAGGGTGACTTCAATGCTAGAGACATAGCTGTAAATCTCATAGGAAGCTGTAAATCAAACTAGAAACTAGCTGTATGTCTATCGGCAGAGCTGGCAGGAAGCGATCCAAGGGTTGATACACTGTTAGAGAGATGGAATTCACGTTCCATGTTGAATGAACAACAAGTTAATGGGAAATGAGTTTTAGGTATGGGTGTGAGTGAAGTATAGGTATTGAGTGTATGAGTGTGGGTGTGCAGGTATATGTTGGGTAGAATGTTTGGAATAGGGTATTGGATAATTAATACCAGAAAATATATATGCAATGAATGTGTCCGAGTCCATTACATTACTCATAGGAGAGGGCTGCTTTGCTGGGCCAATACTATGGCCGAAGGCCTGAAAGGTGCCCTCCTCAGGGGCCATTCTGAATACCGCTTGATGGGCTGCTTCAAAGTTAGTACATACATACATACATACATATATATATATATATGTGTGTGTGTGTGTGTGTGTGTATGTATATATAAAGTAAATCCCAAAAAGAAGAACAAACTCAAAAAACACAACAACGTGAGGATGTGGTACAAGTAAAGTATTAGCAGACGCTCGGGAAGAAAAGAAAGATGGTTTAACATTTCGAGCAGATAAGCGGTACCACTAGTAAAATGGAGAGAATTGACACAGACATATCAATAAAAAACATTCCCATACCACCCAAAAAGGAATACATGAAGGTTACCTTTTAAATGCATAATGCAATCAAGGTAAGAAATTGAAATGTACATAGGCAATATGAAATTGACTCTTATATAAATAAATTGATATTTTACTGTGTTAAAACTCTCCATTTTCTTTATGTTATATTACATGTATGTGTATATATACATACATATATATATACATACATATATATATATATATATATATATATAAACAATTTATAAGTAAGGACAAAAGAAAAAAATGTCTAATACCTAAATATGCCGAAAAAAGACACCACGTCAATAACCATGTAATTTATCACTACAATCATGTATTTCAAAGAAAGCCGACAGAAATTTCTAAAAAAAATTCCGTTATTACCATATCGGAGCCAATTTCAGAATTAGTTTATAAGAATCTTCTCTTCATCAGTGATAAATGCGGTGAAGAAATAAGTGAAATACTTACTTATACCCATGGAAGAAGCGAGCGGTGTCTTTTTTCGTCATATTTAGGCATTAGAAATTTTTTCTTTTACCCTTACTTTTAAATTGTTTATAAATTTAACCTTTAAAGGTATTTTTTGATATGCTGGCCATTGATAGAATTTTTTTCGAAAAAGTTTATCCTATATTAGATGTATATATATATATACTAGCAGTTTAGCCTGGCATTGTCCAGGATTAAGTTAGGATTATTAAGCTACTCAAGTGCTTTGTTTCAAACCAAACTAAGTTCCACCAACGTCAAATTTGAGCAAATTCCATTGAAATTGGTAAACCTTTGGCTGAAAATGGGTTGCAGACAATTTGATTGGGAAATCCCATAAGGAATCAGTTTATTGATTTTTTCCACTCATCGATTGTTTTTTTTTTTTTTTTGAGAACTTAAAGCATTCAAAGATCAAAGATCAAGACATGAGTCCTAAGTAACGTTGGCATCAAGTTTGAACAAAATGCATCAAAATTGGTAAAAGTTATGGCTGAAAATGGGGTGTAGGCAATTTTAGTAGGAAATCCTATAAGGAATCGTTTTATTGATTTTTCATCCTGATTGAATGGAGAACCCCATAAGGAATCAGTTTATTGATTTTTCACTCCAAATAGGACTTAACCAAACACAACATTGCTGATTCAAAAAAATCTATATACTTTAAAGTTAGTGTTCACACCCAACTCAGTTCTGCAGAATCAGTGTCATGAGGGGAACACATGGCTTGGGAGTTTGACTGGTAGAAGTGATCAGGTTGCACATGCCAGCCCTATCGAAACCCCCACCCCATCATCTAACCCCCTCCTTGGTCCATGGGTTAGGAACCCTTCCAGCAAGGAAAATAGAATACCCAAAAATGCTCCTGATCCTCTATGTCAGAAGAGGTTATGTTCGGATCATAACTAAGCCTTAACCTAAGCCTAAGCTAACCTAGTGAAAAGAGACTCAGGAGCCTCTAAAAGGCAGCGACTAATCCCAATCTAGTCCTAACCCCTCCTAGGGGTACTATCGGTCAAGGCTGCATCAAAGATATGCATTGGAGAAGGTTGCGTTGGAGATCTGCATCAAAGATCTGCATTGGAGAAGGTTGCATTGAAGGTTTGCACTGGATAAGGATACATTGAAGGTTTAAATTGGAGATCTGCTATGAAGAAGGTTGACTCAAATATTTGGATTGGAGAAGGTTGCATTAGGGATCTGCATTGGAGAAGGTTGATTCAAAGGTTTGTATTTGGGGATCCGGATTG
>NC_043008.1:51688707-51708707 GCF_006345805.1 Octopus sinensis
ACAACCATTCTCAAATGTTTGATGGAATTTCTGAAACATTATAACATAAATATTGTATTTTATTTTATTTTATTTTAATTCATTCCATTTCATTTCCTTGGAAATATTTGAAGATTTTCTGTACCTTTATATAAATAAACTAAGGAAGAGGTCCTTTATTTCTTCTAACTTTATTATTACCAATAAATGTATGTATGTATGTGTGTATGTATGTATGTATGTATGTATGTATGTATGTATGGATGGATGGATGCATGGATGGATGCATGGATGGATGGATGGATGGATGCATGGATGGATGGATGCATGTATGTATGTATGGGTGGATGGATGAATGGATGGATGGATGGATGGATGGATGGATGGATTGATGCATGTATGTATGCATGTATGTATGCAAGTAAGTTGTATGTATGTATGTGTGTGTGTATGTATGTAGGTATGTGTGTGTGTATGTGTGTGTGGTGTGTGTGTGTGTGTTTGTTTGTGTCTCCTTGTCTTGACATCATAGCATAGTTAGTCATAAATCCTCCATTTCCAGTCTACTGTGAAAATATGTCAGACCAGGAAGAAATATGACCTTGCTTGGAATCAGGTGAGGGTTGGTGACAGGAAGGGCATCAGGCCATAGAAAACCTCAACACATTCTGTTATAAAACCATGCAAGCATGAAAATAATAGATGTTATAATTAAGAGGGTAATGATGATGATATAGATGCAGGTATAGCTGTCATATTGAGAAGTTTGCATCATTGAGAAGATTTCAGGTTCAGTTCCACTGCACAGCACCTTGGGCAAATATCTTCTACTATAGCCCTAGGCTGACCAGAGTATTGTGAGTGGATTTGATAGACAGAAACTGAAAGAAGCCCATTGTATGTGTATGTACACGCCCCCCCCCCACACACACATGTACTAATTTATTTCGCCAGCTGCTACCTCCCTAATATGGTCAATTAGAATTGATCAAACTCCCTTTCTTATCCAGTGAGTAACTCCACCCCTTCTAACACCAGTCCACCTGTGATTATCTTAGTTGGCTTACCTACTTACCTTTTCCTTCATCCCCTCCTCCTCTGGGATATGCCTCCAGTGTGTATAAATTTTGGTTGCTGCTTGTCTCCAACTTGTATTTCTTTGTCGATTTTCTGATGATACATTTGCCGCATGCTTGCTCTCTAAGCTGCTTCTATTGGTTGCATTTGTAGTGTGACATCATGTATTACTGAATACTGAATCATATGTAACAAATGGAATAAAGGAGCACCAAACTATGCCCATATTTTCTCCTCTTACTATTACACACACACCTTTAGGCAGCAATTTAGCACAGTGTGGATGACTCTCTCAGAGTACCAACTGTTAAAACACCTGAAAATCATAGGCAGAGAAGACAACTCACTCCAAATCCCATTCAGGAGGGATGGACATTGATGCTTCACCATTTTTGTGGTTTATCAATGTCAGGTACCTGAACTGAATTAGAGGCACATTGAATCGCCAGTTTATGACAATATTCCAATAGTGTAAAAACTATTTGCTTGTCTGCCCTGATGATGTATACAAGTGTAATATGAATATATTTATAGTCACAGGGTCAGAGATATATGTACATATATTTGATCATATGGATATGTATTACTAAATTTATATGTTACTTATATATTGTTAATGTACATGTATATCTCCTTATAAATTTGTGTATCTAAAGAAAATGCATCAGACTTATGCCTTCATCTGGTTTCATAGGTAATTTCATGCATTATATGTATATATTTACCTACAATATTATAATATAAATGCAAATAGTGACACTAGAAACAGACTAGAAATCTATTTGGAATAAGATGGGTCTTCAATCCTAAACTTCTCAAAACACACAGTTTATTATTTCTTAACAGAAATCTAATAACACCAACACCGATTCAACCTCAGTCTGCCACATGCTAGCTGACCAATTGATTCATCTACAAATATGGTTTTGTGAGCCCTAAAGCAAAACAAATCCAGCTTTCTATACAATTGCTAACCAACCACATGTGTCCGGGTTCAGTCCCACTGCGTGGCATCTTGGGCAAGTGTCTTCTGCTATAGCCCCGGGCCGACCAATGCCTTGTGAGTGGATTTGGTAGACGGAAACTGAAAGAAGCCTGTCGTATATATGTATATATATATATATATATATATATATATATATATATGTGTGTGTGTGTGTGTGTGTCTGTCCCCCTAGCATTGCTTGACAACCGATGCTGGTGTGTTTGTGTCCCTGTCTCTTAGCGGTTCGGCAAAAGAGACCGATAGAATAAGTACTGGGCTTACAAAGAATAAGTCCCGGGGTCGATTTGCTCGACTGAAGGCGGTGCTCCAGCATGGCCGCAGTCAAATGACTGAAACAAGTAAAAGAGTAAAAGAGAGTAAAAGAGTATGCGCCGCACTTCACACATGTGTATGCGCAGTTACTGTCATGCTTGACTGAATCCTAAACAATAACACAATTCCCGCATCAAACCAAACAAATTTCCCTCACAACAGCTTTCTATCAACTCACATCCTACATAAATATACTTTCCTCCTGTCCTACTCTATCCCCTCCCTCGATAAACACTTCACCACCCTATCTATACCACACCTAATTATCACTTCCTGCAGCTCTGCCTACCCCCACCCACTAAAAACATGCCAAAGACTGTAAAGTCAAACCAAACAAAAATAAAGCACAGTCTGATGAAGGCAATTGACTGAAAATTCAAAGATTCTGTGTACTTTTGCCTTGTAAAAGTTTAATAATCATGTACTTGACTAAAAGGTAATGAATGATTCTTCAGTTTAATTTTAAACTGTTTTTATATATAACATGACATAATAAAACACTACTATATATTTATGTATATATATATATATATATACACACACACACACACATTTATTCAGTATGTCCATTATCTTCATCATCATCATCATCATCACTTAATGTCTGTTGTCCATGCTGGCATGGGTTGAACAGTTTGACCAGGGCTACACCAGACACCGGTTTGATTTGGCATGGTTTCTATGGATGAATACCTGCCCTTCCTATGACAAACCACTCTGAGAGTGTAATGGGTGCTTTTATGTGCCACCAGCACGAGTGCCAGTTGTATGACAGCAGTATCCCCCACAAGTAGGATTTCACTTGGTTTGATGTGTTTTCTTTTCAAGCACAGTATATTGCCAAAGGTTTCAGTTATTTGTCATTGCCTCTGCAAGGCCCAATGCTCAAAAGGTGTTTTTTATGTGCTGCACAACACTGGTATCAGCCACATTGCCCCCATGAGGCCCAAAACTCAACAGGTGCTTTTTATATGCCACCACCGTGGGTCCCAGATGCCTCCATGAAGCCCAGTGCTTGAAAGGTGCTTTTTACAAGCCATTGGCATTGGTGCTAATTATGTGAGCTGGCATCAGCCACTTAGCTTGATGGGTTTGCTAGAGATCTTGGTCACTAGTCATTGACTCTGTGAGGCCCAACGTTTGAAGATCATGCTTCACCCCTTTGTCCCATATCTACTTGGGTCTACCACTTCCACAAGTCCCCTCCATAGTTAGAGATCGGCGCTTCTTTACACAGCTGTCCTCATCTATATGTATCACATGACCATACTAGCACAGTCGGCTCTCTTGCTCACCACATCTAATGCCTCTTATACCCAACTTTTCTCTCAAGGTGCTTACAGTCTATTGTACATGCACACTGATACTGTACATCTCACAAAGCATACTAGCCTCGTTTCCTTCAAGCCTATTCATGTCCTCAGTGGTCACAGCCCTTCTTTCACTGCCACGTGACACAGCTATTCACACACAGGCATCATACAGTCTGCCTTTCACTCTGAGGGAGAGAGCCTTTGTTGCCAACAGAGGTAGGAGCTCTCTGAACTTTGCCCAACACATTCTTATTCTCGCTGCTACACTCTTAGGGCATTCATCTCTACCACTGATTTGGTCACCTAGATAACGGAAGCTATTGACTACCTCTAGCTTATCCACACTGGCATTTGATGGAAGCTATTTTCTGGCTATATTTAGTGTCTATTGTACCCGTGCACCTTCCACAAACAAAACCTATTTTCCCAGTTAACCTTCTTCTCGCCTCTTATGTGTCCATAACTTGCACCGAGTACATCTTATGGAATTTTTGCTTACACCTTCCTTACAGATTGAGCAGGGCCATCTACTGGGGCTATGTGCAGTTTGCTTGCTTTCCTACTTACTAAGTCTTTGGTTTTTGCTAGGTTAACTCTAAACTAAGACTTTGGTTTTATGTATATATATATATATATATATATATATATATACAAAATAAGAAAATGGAGAAACACATCTTAATCAATGATCAACTACCAGATAATACCCAATCACATAATTTATTGTAGTGGTTTAATAAATTATGTGATTGGGTATTATCTGGTAGTCGATTATTGATTAAGGTGTATTTCTCCATTTTCTTATTTTGTATTATTAATTTGTGGTAAAACATTTTACCTTTGCCCATATAATACAGTAAATGAATTAATTGCATCGCAATTCTTAACATTTATGTATTAACTTTGTTGGGTGCTTTACTAGCAGTATATTGGATATATGTTATCCCATGGAGGGTTGCACTTACAACCCCTATCTCAATTTGTATATATATATACAAGTAATAGGCCACTTTACACTAGGCCACTTGGTGTTTTAAATTGATGTTATTAATTAATATTCAATTTTTTTCACCCTTATTGTGATTTTAATAATATATATTTATATATATATATATATTTATATATATATATATATATATATATATATATATATATATAAATATATATACATATATACATATATATATACATATATACATATATATATCACCATCATTATCATGTCATGTCTATCGTCTATGCTGGTATGGGTTGGATGGTTTGACTAAACTTGGTAAGCTGAAGGGCTGTACTAGATTCCAGTCTCATTTGGCATGGTTTCTATGACTGAATGCCCTTCCTAATGCCAACCACAGCCAGAGTATAATGAGTGGTTTTACATGCCACAGGCATGGGTGCTATTTGTGTGACACCAGTATCTGCCATGACTATGGTGCATGTATGTCTATTCCTTCTGTTTTGCATATGTGAATTACAGGGTTTGTCGCGCCCGGAGTCCCACTTTGATAGAAATAAGCATTCTTGACTGCTATTTCTATTTTTTCGGTATGCGGTCAAGCAACCTGTTGCCTGTCCCTTTTTCTTATATACAATATATATACTGAACTTTACAGAAGTTCCTGCCGGTAATCGGCTATATTTACATACCGAATTCTACCAGTAAATAATTGTGGTTTTTTTAAAAACCTTTATAGAAATTATTTACCCTTATTATTATATTACTAATTGGATTTTTCACTCCCTTACGACAACCCAATAGTTCCTACTCCTATGGAACTATTTTTGTAGTGCGCATGGCAAAATTTTGGAGGGAAGATTTACGAATTCAAACGTCTATGTAGGTTTAGCCTTTGCTCGCTTTCTTCAAATATTTTGATGTCGCATGGTCAGAAGGTTTGAGGTACGTAGCATTTGATAAATCTATGATAAATCTATTTCAATGGAAAGCTGTGCTGAAGAAGGATGTGAAATATATATGCAATGTATATGAAATATATATCAAAAATATATATGAAATATATATTCAATATGTTTATAATCCAGAAACATGATGTTCACAGATAACCACCAGACTTCGTTTTCGATATCTATTCCTTCTGTTTTGCATATGTGAATTACAGGGTTTGTCGCGCCCGGAGTCCCACTTTGATAGAAATAAGCATTCTTGACTGCTATTTCTATTTTTTCGGTATGCGGTCAAGCAACCTGTTGCCTGTCCCTTTTTCTTATATATATATATATATATATAGGGAGAATTTATGAAAAAAACAAAAGACGAAGACAAGTGGTGTACAAAACAAACAGATGTATTAGTATAACGCTCAGGAATAGAAAAAGTCTTTCATGTTTCGAGCCTACGCTCTTCTACAGAAAGGAACACAGAAAAACAAGGAGAGAAAAAAATGTGTGTAGTGGCTAATGATCTATCTTGGCGACTGACTTCGGACAGAAGGGTCACACATGAGAGGGAAGAAGTAGGGGAGATAACAAAGTAAAGATGACCCCCCCCAGCACAAAGGTGCGTGTGTGTATAAGAGAGTATGTATGTGCGTGTGAAAGAAGGCTGGTGGTCTGGACGTGTGCGTGTATGTACGTGTAGGTGTGAAAATGTGGGGATGGGTGTGTGGGTGGCGTGTTGTGATGTGATGTGTAATGTTGTATGGTGTAGTGTGGTGTGGTGTGATGTTGTTGGGAGGTGGGAGAGGCGAGAGTGGTGAAAGCACGGGAGGGGTGTGGGTTCGGCTGAGGGTTGGGGTAGAGTTGGGGTTTGTGGGTAGGCAGGGGTGGGGGTAGAGGTCGGGTATGTGGGAGAGGGTGTGTGGGATAGGATGGAGGGATGGGAAGGATAGGGAAGGTGGAGTAGGAATGTGTAGGGGTGGGCTTATGGGGGAGGAGAAGGTGGGTATGTGAGGAAAGAGAGGAGGAGAGAAGAAAGAAAGAGAAAGAGAGAAAGAGAGTAAGAGAGAAGAGGGAAAGAGAAGTAGGAGTGAAGAGAAGTAGGAGTAAAGAGATGTAGGAGTCGGAGCAAGAGAGAAGAGTTGGGTGGGAGGAAGTATATATATATATATATATATATAGCAATTAAGGACAACTACTTAATAAGGAAAACTTAACAAGAAATTGTCAGGTAGATAGCGTGAAAACCTCATAAGAGAAAAAATTTCGAAAATAATTATTTCTTATTGAACATATTAATTTATATATAGAGGGCATTATACATCCATGCCAGATGGCATTATACATACATGCCACACGCTAAGAGGGACATTTAGTCATTTCTACCAAAAATATTACTAATCCCACCGAATGCAATTTTTCAAAGTAAGACATTTAAAAAATATAGACCTGTATCACAGTGATTTCATACTTACGTATTCATCAGCAGGCCTGGATGTATCATACATAAACGACCCTGCCTCGCTTAAGCCGATCAGCTAACTGATCAACATCAACGAAGCACATGGGTGATTTTACATATATTACATCCTGTAAATGTCGGACTTTTACGAATTGCATTTCGGGAAAGGAAAAGTTTTTTCGGAATAAAAATTTAGCAATTAAGGACAACTACTTAATAAGGAAAACTTAACAAGAAATTTTTTTTTCTCTTATGAGGTTTTCACGCTATCTACCTGACAATTTCTTGTTAAGTTTTCCTTATTAAGTAGTTGTCCTTAATTGCTAAATTTTTATTCCGAAAAAACTTTTCCTTTCCCGAAATGCAATTCGTAAAAGTCCGACATTTACAGGATGTAATATATGTAAACTCACCCATGTGCTTCGTTGATGTTGATCAGTTAGCTGATCGGCTTAAGCGAGGCAGGGTCGTTTATGTATGATACATCCAGGCCTGCTGATGAATACGTAAGTATGAAATCACTGTGATACAGGTCTATATTTTTTAAATGTCTTACTTTGAAAAATTGCATTCGGTGGGATTAGTAATATTTTTGGTAGAAATGACTAAATGTCCCTCTTAGCGTGTGGCATGTATGTATAATGCCATCTGGCATGGATGTATAATGCCCTCTATATATAAATTTATATATATATATATATATATATATATATATATATATGTACATACATACTTTCTTTTTGGAATGGTGAAACTTAAAGCAGATGAAAGCTATAGATAATAGCATGTAAGTATTGGGTTAACAGACCCCTTGAATAAAAAAGTTTGATGGCTGCCTTTGGGTCTCAGACCCACATCTTATGTGTATATGCATCAATTATTCAGATTTTAAAACATCTGTAATAACTGCCAAATATATTGCAATAGCTGGGATGCATTTCTTCAAAATCCTTCTACCTCCTTTGAACTTGTAATTTTGTGCCACCCTCCCCCCCTTAAACACACAATCATTCAAAATACTAAGAATTGCAAAACATTATGTATTATTTTAACTGATGAAAGACTATTCCTTATTTTTGTCTCCTTTACAGTTTGTAAATACAGTTAAACAGACGAAAGTACAGAAATCAATGACACTCATCTCTAAGAACATTTCATATAGAAATTCCAATCAACTTCATTTACAAAAGATCTTAATAAACAAAAACAAAAAGGAAAATTAGTATTTGTCAAGAAGATCCACTTCATTCCATCTACCACCATGTTACTTAATTTCTGTTGGTGTATTTTAGTCTTCGTCTGTCTTCATTTTGCAAGTAAGTTCTTTTTGTTATATTTATTATTTATTTATGAAATCACTGAGTATGGCTGTGTACGATCAAGCAGTTTGTTTCCAGGTCAGTTTCTATTGTATGACACCTTGGATTATTGTCTTGTACAATAGTCTCACGTCAACCAAAGACTATGGAGTGGAATTTCATATATAAAGATTTTGTAGAGTCTATTTCTGTTCCTGTTCTTGGTTTAATCTTTTTCATACTAAACTACCTGAAATTGCACCTGGTTGAATAATACAAGCTTCCTGTTTTAAAATAATCCAAATGGAAACCTTACATCAAACTTTCATGTCAATTTATGTTCCAAATAACAGCTTAATAACGACACAGTTATTTTACTAAATTCTTTATTATTTTCAAAAGTAATAGACAAAAGCAATGTATTTCAACAGAAATATGGTAGAAAATGGTTTAATGCTATCACCTGGCTCTTGGAGAAATTTTGCAGAATTCACTGTGTGGTAATCATTTGAGCTTGGTCTTCCTGTTTAAAGACAACTTCTTTGCATAATTTCTGGTGACACTGAAGGATCACAGAACATTCTCTAACAGGATATATACAGAGAGAGTTTACAATTTATAGGAAAAATCCAGGATTAATTTCAGGATAGTAAGTCATATTTAGCAGAAAATAGGAAAATTGAATAAGGTGACGAACGCTCAGGATGGTGTTAATCCAATTATATCTTGAAGTCTTCTACATATGTTTCGATGGATGCACTCCAAAACTGTCTGACAGGATAAATTATGGTCAGCAATGCATCAGTCTTGTCAGGAAGGTTATAACAAACTCGACAAACAGACATGTTAACAGAAATAGAAAGTTTTATAAATTATAACGCATTTATATTCATATGCACACATGCATTCACCCACTCAAATATGTGACATGTATATATAAACACTATATACTTACAAAAACAAATGTATACAAACACATACACATGCATTAAAATACAGACACATACACCAGGCTCCAATCTGATCTGGCAATGTTTCTACAGCTGGATGCACTTCTTAATGCCAGCCACCCCCAGAGTGTAGTAGGTGCTTTTTATGTGCCACCAGCACAGGAGCCAGCCAGGCAGCTCTGGCATCGATCAGATTCAGATAGTGCTTCTTACGTGCCACTGGCATGGGGGCCAGTCAGTGGGTACATGTATATACAAATACATATACATATATACAAATATATACAAATATATATATATATATATATGCATACATACATATCTATATTCATATATGTTTTATAAACTTTTTATATATAAACATATACATAAATACATACAAAGGCACAGGAGTGGCTGACTGGTAAGAAGCTTGCTTCTCAACCACATATTTCTGGGTTCAGTCCCACTGCATGGCACCTTGGGTGAATGTCTTCTACTATAGCTTCAAGCCAACCAAAGCCTTGTGAGTGGATTTGGTAGATGGAAACTGAAAGAAGCGCATCATATATATATATGTATGTATGTATGTATTTGTTGTTTGTGTCTCTGTTTGTCCCTCTAGCATCGCTTGACAACTGATGCTGGTGTGTTTATGTCCCCATCACCGAGTGGTTCAGCAAAAGAGACCAATAAAATAAGTACTAGGCTTACAAAGAACAAGTCCTGAGGTCCAGAATGGCCATATATAAATGATTGAAACAAGTAAAAGAATATAGATACAGGCAAACAGACATACATATATATTCAAATAAATACATACTTATGCTGGGATATACTTGCAAACATATGCATGTGTATCTCTACACATATATTCTTACTTGTTCTTGCAGCAACGACATAGAATCATACTTACGCTAAAATATATGTTTACAATCACGTACTTATACACATAAACAAACAATTATATACATACACAAGAGCATACACATCCCAAAACATTGATTGACCCAAACACATAATTGTATACACATACACACACTTATTTAAACACATACAGATTATTGTTCATTCACAAAATATTTACATACAAACAGTGGACGCTAGGAATTTAAAATGGGGTTATTGGAACAAACTAGATATTGTGAGAGAAGGAGATGTATAGAAAGATAGGAAGGGGGAAAGAAAGGAAAGATAAAACAAAGTAAAAGAAAAAGGGAGAGAGAGTGGGGAGAGGAAGGGGCAAATTGTAAATATAAAAAAGTGAATTTAAAGAAAGGCAAGAAGGGAAGAGGGAAGAAAACTTATGGCAAGTAAGATAGAAGGAAAACAAAAAATTTAAAGAAAATTTGCATAAATTATTATTAGGTTATGGGAAGAAATTATTTGAAAGAACTAAAAAAGTGTTAATTCATACATTTGTAAACTCACTATCTCTCTCATAAGCATATATAATATAACTACACATATACTAGTATATATATATAGTTTTGTTTCTAAAATTACAAACCTTGCTCCAAATCACAATTACTTTAAAAAAACTTCCTTTTAAATTTATTGAACTAAAATCAGTTTAATTTTATTATAACAAATCAATATTATATGATTTCTTCATTGTAAAATCACATGACCTAATAATAAGCAGGATGTTGGGTTAATAATCATAAGTTTATAGGTTCAATTCCTCGATTGGACAATGCATTATATCATTTTATGCTTCATTTCATGTCACTCCAGACTATTCAGATGAAAATAGGTACGAGTTTATAACTGGTACTTTTTTCCAGCTGAGTTCAGTGGAGCGTAGCATTGGTGCTACCTTCTTTCTCTCTAGCTGTCACATTCATGTTGCTACACTATATTAAGGACAGGAGGTTTCACAGGGTGTCTATGTTTACCTGTGCATACATAAAAATCTGAAACAAATGGCAAAAGTATGTTACATGTTACCAGGTCATATTCACTTGCCAATGACAGCTCTGCTTTATTTCTATGTCATAATGAAATACTGTAAACTAATTATAAACTCTGATAATGAATTAAGGACTTGATTACACATATAAGGATTATAAAGATTTGAGTTTATTTAAAGTATTTAGTCTGAAGGCAAGTATGGCTATGTGATTGAGAAGCTTATTTTACAAGTATATGGTTTTGTGTACAATCTCATTTTGCAGTACCCTGTACAAATATTTCTTTATTCTAACCTGATGAGGACTAATCTTGGACAAAATTTCATAGAAAGAAACTGAGTTTAAACCCACCAGAGAGAGCACTTTTGTTTCTGAGTAAACCTTTCTCTCATTTTAATGATTTTGGGGTACCTTTAGCAGAGTTCACTCTATTACAAGCAAACATGACCCTCTAGTCCCTTGGTATCTTTAATAATAATCCACTTTATTGCAAATAAATATCACCACTTGGTCTTTGAGTACCTCTAGCATAGTCCACTCTGCTGGTAGGAGTTTGGTCAAGGTATCTGGTCTAACAATAAATATTTTTCCCTTTCTTCCACTAGTTTTAGTGGCTTTGAAAGATCATAAAGCTCTTTCCACCAAAAATAAATAAATAGATATTATAAAAACTTGAAATAGATTTCAATTTCTATATCTATCTTTACTTCTTTTTCTTTCAGATCATTTAAACTACTAAAGTTATTTTGTTATTACACATCTTTCCTAAGAGACATCCAAATTATCAACTTCCTTTTCTCCTTACATTTACTGAAATCTTTTTCACTACATGTATGTATATATATATATATATATATATATATATATATATACATATATATTGAGAGAGAGAGATGAATTCATGATCTTCGAACATGAATTCAACTGATTTAACATAGTTACAAATCCACAGAATATAAATATTTACATTGATTCTGCTACTATTCAGTTGTAGCAGAATCAATGCAAATATTTTGTTAAATCAGTTGAATTGTCCTTTATGTTTGAAGTTCATGAATACATCTGACAAAACGGTTTCTTTTTAATGATGTAATGCTTTCATTAAACAATTAAAGGAATCAATGGAAATGGCTGTAATGGATTGACACCTTACCTCTTTGTTACTCACTTATATTCTATTCACCTATCCTGGAATCTGCATTTTATAAATATTATAGACAGTATTTTTGATATCAAGTACATGTCTGAATAGCTAAGAGCAGTTTTCCTCACTTATCTGGGTCTAATTATCTGCAAGAATTGACCAATTAAGTTGTAGGGTTGAGTTTGACTTCACCCTACTACACTTAGGGGTATTAGGATTAGGTTTCTGTCAATAAGCAACAAATAGTAACATTGCACTAAGGTTTTACCTAACTTTTTTGCATTGATATACTTATGTATTAAATCTCCCCTAACAGATTCAATTTCAGTTATTTCTGCCAACTCCTTTAATAATGCTATATCTATTAAATAGCAGTTAGCCTGTAACTTCTGACCCCTGTGACATGGACCATACCATTAAACTCACCACACAACATATTACCCTTGCTATTTCCCCCAGTATAATGTAAACATGATGTAAACTGCAGCCTGTGGAAATTTCTCCTGAGAGTGACTTTATTTATTTACCATAAGATGTAATACCAAGAATTATAATAGCACCTTAAAATGAAGTTCTTACCATTCCTTTCTATTCCATTATTTTTATTTCATCTCACTCTATTATCTTAATTTACTTTCCCACATGTCAGTTTTCTAACATGTGGACTCTCTGAAGAAGCCTTGGGGCTCAACTATTGTCCAATCCCTGTCCAATGTTTGTTCATCCCTGTATATCACTGACGTGATGAGGATAACTTGGGAGATTTGGCAGCCTCATGGTAGAAATGGCTGTAAGAGTTTAGTATTTGTACACTCATCTATTATTATTCATTTATTTATATTTATATATATAAAGTTAATCCAAACAAGAAAGCACAAAAAACACAACAATGCGAGGATGTGGAACAAATATAGTATTATTGGACACTCAGGAAAGAAGGAAAGAAGGAGGGTTTAACGTTTCAAGCGGAGCTCTTCGTCAGAAATGTAGGAGAAGGAAAGATCCAGAGAAAGGAAGACAGAGGGAAAAAAATTGCCAACGGTACACACAAGGTCACATTTTGAAAGACCGGAAGGAAAAGGGTGAAGAAAGATGTTTTCAAAGACAGGAGAATGGTAAAGGGGGAATGTATGTGTAAGTGTGGATATGTGCGTGCACGGAGGTCTGCGTATATAGGGTGCTTTTTACAGGCAACCGGCACTGGTGCCAGGGGGGTGCTGGCAGTGGCCATGATCGGTTGGTGCTTATTATGTGCCACCAGCACAGAAGCCAGTCAAAACAGCGCTGGCATCGGCCACATTCGGATGGTGCTTTTTACGTGCTACCGGCACAGATTTCATAACTACAATTTCCATTTGATATTTATTTTGATATTGATATTGATGTTGATGTACTTGACTCAATAGGTCTCCTCAAGCAAAGCAGGTCACTCTACGATCCAAGGTAGGCACAGCAGGACGTTCTGCAATCCAAGGTACTTTGAATGGGCTGGGGCTATACGAAACTGGTGCAGGAAGCAGCTTGGGTCTTTGCAGTCACTGCATATCTACAGAGATCATGGTCCTTTGTCATTGCCTCTGTGAGGCCCAATGCTCAGAGGTCATGCTTGACTACATCATCCCAAGTCTTCCTGGGTCTACCTCTACCCCAGATTCCTTCAACTGTTTGGGGGTGGCACTTCTTCACACATCTCTCCTCATCCATCCGCAGTACATGACCATACCATTGCAAGCGTCTCTCTTGCATGCCACATCTGATGCTTCTTATGTCCAGCATTTCTCTCAGGGTGCTTACATTCTGTCGTGTGTGCACACTGACATTACACATCCAGCGGATCATGTTAGCTTCATTTCTTTCAAGTCTACGTATGCCTTCTGCAGTCACAGCCCATGTTTCACTACCATGAAGCAAAGTTTACTGCAAACCGCCATGTTTCACTACCGTGAAGCATGGCGGTTTGCACATATGCATCATACAATCTACCTTTCACTCTGAGCGAGAGACCCTTTGTCACCAGTAGGGGAAGGAGCTTTCTAAACTTTACCCAGGCTATTCGTATTCTAGTGGTGACACTCTCTGAGCATCCACCTCCACTACTAACTTGGTCACCTAGGTAGCGGAGACTATCAACTACTTCTAGTTTCTCCCACTGGAGTGTGATGGAATCTGTTTTCTGAGCATCTGTGGTGTCTATTGCCCCTGTGCATCTGCCGCACATGAAAGCTATCTTATCAGTTAATTTTCCCTTGATGATGCTGCACCTCTTATGCGTCCATAGCTTACACTGGGTACATCTTATGGATTTTCTACCTACACCTTTCCTACAGATCGAGTAGGGCCACCTGCCCAAGGGTGTGTGTGATGAGTTCACCTTTCTGCTTACTATAACTTTGGTCTTTGCTACATTTACTCTTAGGCCCTTTGATTCTGAACCTTGCTTCCACAAAGCACCCACTACACTCACGGAGTGGTTGGCGTTAGGAAGGGCATCCAACTGTAGAAACACTGCCAGATCAGACTGGAGCCTGGTGCAGCCACCTGGCTTCCCAGACCCCGGTCAAACTGTCCAACCTGTGCTAGCACGGAAAACGGATGTTAAACGATGATGATGATGATGATGATATATATATGTATATATATATATATCTGTTTATGTATTTATTGGCTTATTTTATTTGGTTACTTGGATCACTTACACATATGTTTGTAATCAATTAATAGATAGATATAATGAATGCTTACTGGCTGATGTATGTCGATTGTTTATCCTCTCCATTTTCTTATTTGCTATATATATGTGTGTGTGTGTGTGTGTGTGTGTTGATAACACTATTATCTTCAACTGAATACCAACGCAAGATGCTTATCTGAATCAGTTCACTTGGAAAACGTCATGAGTGACAGGCCCTTAGTGAAATTGCAAATTTGCATACAAAGCAATGTGCAGTCACTGCAGTCGAAATATATGTAGATCAGATATATGCCGTAGAAAACTTTTAAATAAAGAAGTTTCGGACATGAATAGAATATCCACTCACCTCTTCATCATCAATGTTATTAAATACTCTCCGAAATATGTACAGTTCTGAATAGGAATATGGAATTACTCAATCAGTGAAGTTACCAGTTTCAGTATCTCTTTCTAAGCTTGAGTACTATATAATGGAACATTGTGGATAGAAAGCATCTAAACCAATTTCAGAGGTAATAAGGTATCTGCCAGGATAACTTAACCCTTATATACACTTTCTCTCTCTCTCTCTCTCTCTCTCTCTCTCTCTCTCTCTCTCTCTCTTCTCTCTCTCTTTCTTTCTCTCTCTCTCTCTCTCTCTCTTCTCTCTCTCTCTCTCTCTCTCTCTCTCTCTTTCTCTCTCTCTCTCTCCCTCCCTCCCTCTCTTTCTCCATATATATCATCATCATCATCGTTTAATGTTCGCTATCCATGCTAGCATGGGTTGGACGATTTGACTGAGGACTGGCGAGCCAGATGGCTGCACCAGGCTCCAATCTGATCTGGCAGAGTTTCTACAGCTGGATGCCCTTCCTAATGCTAACCACTCCGAGAGTGTAGTGGGTGCTTTTACATACCACCAGCATGAGGGCCAGTTAGGCAGTACTGTCAATGGCCACACTCAAATGGTGTTCTTTATGTGCCACCCGCACAGGAGCCAGTCCAGCGGCACTGGCAACGACCTTGCTCGAATATTTTCCCCATGCCACCAGCACAAGTGGCAGTAAGGCAATGCTGGTGATGATCACACTCAAATGGTGCTGTTTACATGTCACCGGCACGGAAGCCAGTTTGCTGCTCTGGCAACGATCATACTCTGATGGTGCCCTTAGTGCTCCACAAGCATGGATGCCACTCATCGAATTCGATTTCGATTTCGATTTCACTTGCTTCAACAAGTCTTCGCAAGCAGAGTTTAGTGTCCAATGAAAGAAAGGTACTCATAAGTGGGCTGGTTACACCAATGGCATAGGCCATGAGGTTATGGTCTCACTTGGCTTGCTGGGTTTTCTCAAGCACAGCATATTTCCAAAGGTCCCAGTCACTAGTCATTGCCTCAGTGAAGCCTAATGTTAAAAAAATCATGCTTTACCACCTCATCCCAGGTTTTCCCGGGTCTACCTCTTCCACAGATTCCCTCCACTGCTAGTGCGTGGCACATTTTCACACAGCTATCCTCATATCCATTTTCACCACATGACCATACCAGCACAATCGTTTCTCTTGCACACCACATCTGATGCTTCTTAGGTCCAACTTTTCTCTCAAGGTACTTATACTCTGTCAAGTATGCACTCTGACTTTACAAATCCATTGGAGCATACTGACTTCATTCCTTGCAAGCTTACGCATGTCCTCAGCAGTCACAGCCCATGTTTCACTGTCATGTAGCATGGCTGTTTGTACACATGCATCATACAGTCTACCTTTTACTCTGTGCAAGAAGCCCTTTGTCACCAGCATATATATATATATATATATATATATATATATATATATATACACACACACATATATATAAAGTTCAGCTAAACCAGAAAGTATTAGTTAGTAAATAGGGAGGGTACATTCCTAAAAATGAACAGCACATCTCTTTAAGAGATTAGTAGGTGGAAATCCAGCAAGTAATAATTAAAATATATATATAATCTAGCTCAACAGGGCATTGCAGAACATAAAAAACTATGATATTTAAGCAAGCGTCAGAAGATGTCATTGAAAGATTTACTTTCCCTTGGTCTAGAGGAAAAGAGGAAAACAAAGATGTTATAACAGCCGATGGATCATCATTATCTCCATTTTAGTCTAAAGAAGACTAGATAAATATAACCAGGAAATGTACTAGAAGACTTTGCACTTAATTTGCATGACTATTATCCTTTCTGTCCTTTTCATTATTTTTGAATGGAAAATGTTGAAATGACCTAAAGTTTTTTTCTTCATATGGAACACCCATCAGTTGATTAGGAGGTCTGGCTCTTTTACTTATTTCTTTTTTTTTGTTTTTTGTCTCTCTGTGGTTAGTCGTAAGTCACATCCACCAATGGAATGAAGCTATTTGATTGGTGTAAAGCAGTGTCCTTAAGGTCAGTTAATCTGGCATGCAGAAACTTATCAATGCAATGGCTGAGGATGCATCCACAATGGAACTAAGAAAACATTCGAATTTATAATTATTAAGAGCAAACTTAAGTAAAATGATATGAATATGGAAAATTGTTACCTAATGATGGTGTGCAGAGTAGAAACATATGTTGTGAGACATTAATGAAACCTGTGGATTTCTATCCACGTTTTATTGTTGCTTTTATTATATTTATCCTAAGCTGAAAGGAGTTCCATGTGTATACTCGTACTATTGGATTATCCTGGGAAATGGAATTAACAGGTGATAACTGACAAGAGGCATAGGGGCATTTTAAGAAGTACACATTGCAAAGTATTTGCCAAAACTAAGCTAAATGGAATAGACTCCATGAAATGCCAGGTGGGAAAACTAGAAGTAGTTGATAGCTTCCATTACCTAGGTGACCAACTCAGTAGTGGATGTGGATGCTCCAAGAGTGTAGCTGCTAGAATAAGAATAGGCTGGGCAAAGTCCAGAGAGCTCCTACCTCTGTTGGTAAAAAAGTATTTATAATACTCGTAAATAAATGGCAATAAAACAACAGCAGAATGTAAAGAATATTTTATGTAAAGAAAAAAGAATGTCAAGATCATTTATAATAAAAAATAGTTTTTATCATAATCGTTTTCTGAATCACTCTCACTCTCAATAGACTCATGCATACCGTCACTTGTAGACATGATTGCTAATTCACAAGACAGTCTTGTAGATTTCTTTTTAAGAAACAAGTCTAGAGTTGTTTGCTGAGAAGAAGCTTTTTTTTTTTTTGCTGTCTATAAATTTCTTGGTAACATGCAGAAACATTTGTTATGATAGTAGAAACATTTGCATTTCATTCAACATCTGGATCTTGTGCTTGAAAAATTTCAGCTCACCACACAAAAGTGAGCTAAAAAATAAAACTCATAAACCCAGGGTCTCGTAAAATGAGTCCTCGTATAGTGAGGTATTACTGTGTGTGTATATATATATATTTGATATATGCATGCAGATATAAAGATATTCACATACATATACGTACCGAAATATACACAGTCACAACCACACCCACACACAAGCACATATATGTATACATGTATTCACAAACATATTTTTATACATACATATGTATAAGTGTGTGTACATACATGCACATATGCACCTATATAAGCATACAAAAAATATGCATAAACTTACATACACATTCACCTATATATTATTATAAACCCTGCATCCAAACAGCAAGCCATTAATCTGACTATCAGTTGAATCGCTCAACTATCCATCAACAGATATGTACCAATACATAAATATATGCACAATACATATTTACTCACAAATGTAGAGAACTCATGGGAGAAGAAGATTCCACCGATTTTGATCTGAAAGAGGGACTAGCAATCTGAAGGGACAGAAGCGTTGTAGAGAAAACCATGAAGGATATGAAGACAGAGAAAGTCCCAATTCAACAGGAATCACCACTGCGATGCTTAAAATATCTGGCAGCGTGTGTTATGATTTAGTCACCTGTATAATTAATCAGGTGGTACACGAAGGAGTCATACCCAATGACTGGTGTAGCAGCACCATAGTCAACTGCTACAAATGTAAAGGTGACACCTTAGAAATAATTACAGAGGTATCAAATTGTTGGATCAGGTGACAAAAGTCACAGAGGGGATCACAGCCCAACCAGTTAGGTAGAGAGTTTGTCTAGATGAGATGCAGTTTGGTTTTGTGCCATACAGAAACACCATTAATGGTGGTGAGCTGACAGAAATATTAGCATGCCGGGCGAAATGCTTAGCGGTATTTCGTCTGCCGTTACGTTCTGAGTTCAAATTCTGCCGCGGTCTACTTCCCTTTCATCCTTTTGGGGTCGATAAATTGAGTACAAGTTGCATACTGGGGTCGATCTAATCGACTTATTCCCTTTGTCTGTTCTTGTTTGTCCTCTCTGTGTTTAGCGTCTTGTGGGCAATAAAGAAATAAGAAATATTAGCATGCCGGGCGAAATGCTTAGCAGTATTTCGTCTGCTGTTACGTTCTGAGTTCAAATTAAGTCCCAATTATGCACTGGGGTCAATGTAATCGACTTAATCCCTTTGTCAGTCCTTGTTTGTCCCCTCTATGTTTAGCCCCTTGTGGACACAAAAGAAGTAAGAAACACCATTAATGCTATATTTCTGGTAATACAGCTGCAGGAGAAATACCTAGCCAAAGATAAACCTCTGTACTTGGCTTTTGTTGACATGGAGAATGCCTTTGACAGGGTCTCCAGTCTCTTACCTGATGGACAACGCAAAAACTAGGGATAGATCTGTGGCTTGTGAGAGCTGTACATGTCATGTACAGGAATGCTGTCAGTAAGGTGAGGGTTTGCAACAATTATAGTGATGAATTCAGGGTACAAGTAATGATTCACCAAGGGTCAGTCTTCAGCCTCTTCTTGTTTATCATAGTCCTCCAGACAATAACAGAGGAGTTTAAGATGAGCTACCATGGGAGCTCCTCTACGTTGATGACCTTGTTCTTATAGCTGAATCACTACCAG
>NC_043008.1:51713707-51883707 GCF_006345805.1 Octopus sinensis
GGTGATAACTGACAAGAGGCATAGGGGCATTTTAAGAAGTACACATTGCAAAGTATTTGCCAAAACTAAGCTAAATGGAATAGACTCCATGAAATGCCAGGTGGGAAAACTAGAAGTAGTTGATAGCTTCCATTACCTAGGTGACCAACTCAGTAGTGGATGTGGATGCTCCAAGAGTGTAGCTGCTAGAATAAGAATAGGCTGGGCAAAGTCCAGAGAGCTCCTACCTCTGTTGGTAAAAAAGTATTTATAATACTCGTAAATAAATGGCAATAAAACAACAGCAGAATGTAAAGAATATTTTATGTAAAGAAAAAAGAATGTCAAGATCATTTATAATAAAAAATAGTTTTTATCATAATCGTTTTCTGAATCACTCTCACTCTCAATAGACTCATGCATACCATCACTTGTAGACATGATTGCTAATTCACATGACAGTCTTGTAGATTTCTTTTTAAGAAACAAGTCTAGAGTTGTTTGCTGAGAAGAAGCTTTTTTTTTTTTGCTGTCTATAAATTTCTTGGTAACATGCAGAAACATTTGTTAGGATAGTAGAAACATTTGCATTTCATTCAACATCTGGATCTTGTGCTTGAAAAATTTCAGCTCACCACACAAAAGTGAGCTAAAAAATAAAACTCATAAACCCAGGGTCTCGTAAAATGAGTCCTCGTATAGTGAGGTATTACTGTGTGTGTATATATATATATTTGATATATGCATGCAGATATAAAGATATTCACATACATATACGTACCGAAATATACACAGTCACAACCACACCCACACACAAGCACATATATGTATACATGTATTCACAAACATATTTTTATACATACATATGTATAAGTGTGTGTACATACATGCACATATGCACCTATATAAGCATACAAAAAATATGCATAAACTTACATACACATTCACCTATATATTATTATAAACCCTGCATCCAAACAGCAAGCCATTAATCTGACTATCAGTTGAATCGCTCAACTATCCATCAACAGATATGTACCAATACATAAATATATGCACAATACATATTTACTCACAAATGTAGAGAACTCATGGGAGAAGAAGATTCCACCGAATTTTGATCTGAAAGAGGGACTAGCAATCTGAAGGGACAGAAGCGTTGTAGAGAAAACCATGAAGGATATGAAGACAGAGAAAGTCCCAATTCAACAGGAATCACCACTGCGATGCTTAAAATATCTGGCAGCGTGTGTTATGATTTAGTCACCTGTATAATTAATCAGGTGGTACACGAAGGAGTCATACCCAATGACTGGTGTAGCAGCACCATAGTCAACTGCTACAAATGTAAAGGTGACACCTTAGAAATAATTACAGAGGTATCAAATTGTTGGATCAGGTGACAAAAGTCACAGAGGGGATCACAGCCCAACCAGTTAGGTAGAGAGTTTGTCTAGATGAGATGCAGTTTGGTTTTGTGCCATACAGAAACACCATTAATGGTGGTGAGCTGACAGAAATATTAGCATGCCGGGCGAAATGCTTAGCGGTATTTCGTCTGCCGTTACGTTCTGAGTTCAAATTCTGCCGCGGTCTACTTTCCCTTTCATCCTTTTGGGGTCGATAAATTGAGTACAAGTTGCATACTGGGGTCGATCTAATCGACTTATTCCCTTTGTCTGTTCTTGTTTGTCCTCTCTGTGTTTAGCGTCTTGTGGGCAATAAAGAAATAAGAAATATTAGCATGCCGGGCGAAATGCTTAGCAGTATTTCGTCTGCTGTTACGTTCTGAGTTCAAATTAAGTCCCAATTATGCACTGGGGTCAATGTAATCGACTTAATCCCTTTGTCAGTCCTTGTTTGTCCCCTCTATGTTTAGCCCCTTGTGGACACAAAAGAAGTAAGAAACACCATTAATGCTATATTTCTGGTAATACAGCTGCAGGAGAAATACCTAGCCAAAGATAAACCTCTGTACTTGGCTTTTGTTGACATGGAGAATGCCTTTGACAGGGTCTCCAGTCTCTTACCTGATGGACAACGCAAAAACTAGGGATAGATCTGTGGCTTGTGAGAGCTGTACATGTCATGTACAGGAATGCTGTCAGTAAGGTGAGGGTTTGCAACAATTATAGTGATGAATTCAGGGTACAAGTAATGATTCACCAAGGGTCAGTCTTCAGCCTCTTCTTGTTTATCATAGTCCTCCAGACAATAACAGAGGAGTTTAAGATGAGCTACCATGGGAGCTCCTCTACGTTGATGACCTTGTTCTTATAGCTGAATCACTACCAGAACTAGAGAAGAAATTTCAGGTGTGGAAGCAAGGTCTGGAATTGAAGGACCTTAGAGTTCACCTAGCAAAAACCAAAGTCTTAGTAAGAATGAGTACATTGTGCATCCTTCATCACTGTGGACCTGGTTGATCTATTGACTTATAGGGCTTGTGGCCCTTTGTAACACATCATGATATCTTTTAATGCTATTTCAGTGTTTCTGTAAACACAGACACACATACACATGTGTAGTAACACATGTGAATGCATGTATTTTTGTACATGTGTGTTGATGTGTACATGTACATGCATGTTTACATACATGTATATTTGTGTGTGTTGACCTTTTGTGTGTATATGCATGCATATATTTATATGTGTGTATGCTTTTATTTCAGTGGTAATAGTGATGGTGGTGGTGGTGGTGGTGGTGGTGGCGGTGGCAGTGGCAGTGGCGGCAGTGGTGGTCATTGTCATAGTGGTGGTGGTGGTGCTGATAATGATGATGATGTATCACTTAAGAAATTTTCTATTTTTCTGTTGTCAGCTTTCTGATTTACACACTGTTTTCCTTTTGTGTGTGTGTGTGTGTTAGTATGGCTATGGAATGGCTATGTTGAGGACAGTGGTAGAGAAATTTTGGCCATAATAATTAAAGTAATTCTCTCTATGACCTTAACATTAACACAGCATTAACAGTAATATTAATATCAATATCAAGATTAAGAAGGGCAAGTGAGCTGGCAGAATCATTAGCACAGCGGGCAAAATGCTTAGCGCTATTTTATCTGCTGTTACATTCTCAGTTCAGATTCACTGAGGTCAACTTTGCCTTTCATCTTTTCGAGGTCGATAAATTAAGTACCAGTTATGCAGTGGAGTTGATGTAATCGACTTAATCTGTTTGTCTGTCCTTGTTTGTCCTCTCTGTGTTTAGCCCCTTGTGGGCAATAAAGAAATAGGTATTTCGTCTGCCATTACATTCTGAGTTCAGATTTTGCCAAGGTTGACTTTGCCTTTCGTCCTTTTGGGGTTGATTAAATAAGTACCAGTTACAAACTGGGGTAGATGTAATCGACTTAATCCCTTTGTTTGTCCTTGTTTATTCCTTCTATGTTTATCCCCCTATGGGCAATAAAGTAATATATATTACGATTAAGATTAACCTTGCTTTCATCCTTTCAGTGTTCATAAGTACCAGTTAAACACTGGAGGTCAATGTAATCGACTTACCCCTCCCTTGAAATTGCTGGCCTTGTGCCAATATTTGAAATCAATTAATGACTCAATATGAGTGGGTGTTGTGAACAAATTTGATAATGATGCAATGAGATTTATGTCTGATTCTTAAAGAAAACATGTAAAAAAAACATTTTCTTGGGACAAAATGTGGGAAGAATTCAGATTTTCATGATTATTGAGATTTTATGTTATTCTTAAAACCAATTCCAATGTTTTATATGAGTTTTCTTGATGTAACCATTCACATTATAAAAACTTTTAGGTGTTTTGAAAATAAATTGAGATTTTTTCCTTCTTTTTTCAATCTATTTCCAGATATCCAGGCCACAAGTTGGGATGTAAAAGTTTGTTATGATGTGGCTTACCATTCTTCAGTTCGCATTACATTGAACAATGACTATAAAGACTTATCATATGACAGCAATCAAAAATGCTTCTACGGCAATTTTGAATTAAACAGCGGAGATATGCCAAGTTTTATTAAAGTTGATCAGAATTATGGCTATAAGGTAAGTAAATTAAAATAGACACACAAATATGCAAAAAGTTTATAAACACACACATACATACACATACTCATACATACACACACATACATGCATATCTACTTGTACACTTGTATCATCAAAAATTATGCTATTTTCAAAGAAATAAGCTGAAACTGGTATTTAATAATTGCATTGACATGGCATATGTTCTTTAAATTTGAATATAGATTCAGATCCAAAGAGCTTTAAAATTTTCACCCCTAACAGGATTTGAACTCCTGTTCCTTATTGTAGTTCTGTCCCTAAACCATGTATTTAAAAACTTCTGTCAACCATAAATATTAAATTAATGAGTTAGGTGGCTTCAGAAGAAATTATATATATTTGTGTGTGTTGTGTGTGTGTGTGTGTGTGTGTGTGTGTGTGTGTGTGTGGTAACATGTTTGCCTCCCAGTCACAAAGGTTCAGATCCAGTTCCACAACTTGGCTGATTGGGTAAATGTCTACTGTTATAGCCCCAGGCCAAACAAAATCTATATTGGATTTGGTAAATGAAAACTTGAAGAACTCCATAATATACATATACATATACATACATACATACATACATACATACATACACATACATACATACATACATACATACATATATGTATATATATATATATCTATGTATATATATATATCTATGTATATATATATATATATATATATATATGTGTGTGTGTGTGTGTGTGTGTGTTTGTATATATCATCATCATCATCGTTTAACATCCGCTTTCCATTCTGGCATGGGTTGGATGGTTTGACTGAAGACTGGCAAGTCAGATGGCTGCACCAAGCTCCAATCAGATCTGGCAGAGTTTCTACAGTTAGATGCCCTTCCTAACGCCAACCACTCTGAGAGTGTAGTGGGTGCTTTTATGTGTCACCAGCACAAGGGCCAGTCAGGTGGCACTGGCGATGGCCACACTCAAATGCTGTTTTTTATGTACCACCTGCACAGGAGCCAGTCCAGCAACACTGGCAATGACCTCACTCGAATGTTGATTTTCACGTGCCAGTAAGGTGACGCTGGTAACAATCAGCCTTGAATGGTGCGTTTTATGTTCCACCGTCATGGGAGCCAGTCAGTGGCCTGGCAATGATCAGGTTTTAATGATCAGGTTTTAATGTTCCTCTGGCACGGGTGCCCAGTAAGGCGATGCTGTTATTAGCCACTCAGCAAATTTGATTTTGATTTTGTTTCCCTTGCCTCAACAGGTCTTCACAAGCAACGCATAAGTAGGCTGGTTATACCGCTGGCATAAGCCATGGGTTATGGTCTCACTTGGCTTGCCAAGTCTTCTCAAGCACAGCATATTTCCAAAGGTCTTGGTCACTAGTCATTGCCTTGGTGAGGCCCAATGTTCAAAGATCGTGCTTCATCACCTCATCCCAGGTCTTCCTGGGTCTACCTCTTCTACAAGTTCCCTCAACTGCTAGGATGTGACACTTTTTCACACACCTGTCCTCATCCATTCACACCACATGCCCATACCAGCATAGTCGTCTCTCTTGCACACCACATCTGATGCTTCTTAGGTCCAACTTTTCTCTCAAGGTGCTTACATTCTGTCGTGTATGCACACTGACAATACACATCCAGTGGAGCATACTGGCTTCATTCCTTGAAAGCTTACGCATGTCCTCAGCAGTTACAGCTCATGTTTCACTGCCAGGTAGCATGGCTGTTCGTATACATGCAGCATACAGTCTGCCTTTTACTCTGAGTGAGAGGCCTTTGTCACCAGCAGAGGTAGGAGCTCTCTGAACTTTGCCCAGGCTATTCTAGCAGCTACACTTTCAGAGCATCTACCCCCCACTACTGACTTGGTCACCTAGGTAACAGAAGCTGTCAACTACTTGTAGTTGTTCTCCCTAGTTAGCCATCTTTTGATATTGCTGCACCTCTTATGTGTCCATAGCTTGCACTGGGTACATCTTATAGAGTTTCTACCAATGCCTTTTCTACAGATTGAGCAAAAGGATTTGTGGTTTGCCTGCCTTCTTATTGAAACTTTGGTTTTAGCCAGGTTCACTCTAAGGCCCTTCAATTTTAATCCTTGCTACCACAGCTGAAACTTCTCTAGTTCTGATAGTGACTCAGCAATTAGAGCAAGGTCACCTGCATAGAGGAGCTCCCAGGGACATCGTGTCTTGAATTTCTATGTTATTGACTGGAAGACTATGATAAATAGGAGGGGGCTGAGGACTGAACCTTGGTGGACCCCTACCTCTACCTAGAATTCTTCACTGTACTCATTGCCAACCCTCACCTCACTGACAGCATCCCTGTACATGGTTGGCACAGCTCTCACTAACCATTCATCTATCCCTAGTTTCCTCATTGACTACCAGATAAGGGATCGAGGGACCCTGTCAAAGGCTTTCTCCATGTCAACAAAAGCCAAGTACAGGGGTTTATCTTTAGCTAGGTATTTCTCCTGCAGCTGCCTTACTAGAAATATAGCATCAGAGGTGCTTTTCCCTGACACAAACCTAAACTGCATCTCATCTGGACTGACCCTCTCCCTATTAGTTGGGCTACAAAACTCTCTGTGACCTTCATTACCTGATCCAACAGCTTGATACCTCTGTAATTATTTGTATCTAATGCATCACCTTTACCTTTGTAGCAGTTGACTATAGTGCTGCTACACCAGTCATTAGGTATGACTCTTTTGTGTATCACCTGATTAACTATATGAGTGACTAGGCTATAGCCGACACTACCAGATATTTTGGTCATCCCTGCAGTGATTCCTGATGGGCCAGGGTTTTTCATACCCTTAATTGTTTCATCTGCCAAGGCACTGTCAATTTGGATAGCTCGTCCCTTTGTTGGGTCAGCATTCGGCAGGCTCTCTTTCTCCCATTCATTCTCTTTATTGAGCACTTTTTCATAGTGCAGCCTCGTTTAATGCAAGTGAGCCATCATCCATGCAAATACACTTCTCTCCTATGACATTACGATTCTGTCTCACACACATGTCTCGCAACACGAAAAATCTCAAGTCTTTGGTCCTCACAGCACAGAACATTGGCAAATTTTTTTCTTTTCTGCTTTCCCCCTGGTTAAATAAACCTGTCTCCTAGCTTCCCTTTTGGCAGTCAGACATGATGCCCTGCTGCCAATGTTCTTCCAGTCCTTCCAACCCTTCTCTTCTCCAATGGCCCTGTCAATAACATTGTTCCACCACCACATTACCTTGGGTCGAGAGGGGATTTTGCACCATCCACTAGTGGGACTCCTGGTCTGTATGGTGTTGAAATCTATATATATAAAACTCAACTTGTGTGTCTGTATGTGTATCTGTGTGTGTGTGTCTGTGTGTTTAACTTCCCGGCACATCTCCTCCTAGCCAACAAATTGTAGAACCACCAAAAATGGGTCACTTAAAGTTTAGGTGAATGAAAATTGAACTGTACTATTTCTGTTCCGAAATTCATCTCGCAAGTGCAAAAATCGATGTGTTTGTCTAGGCCTTATCCCATGCATTGAATAGTGAACTTTACTCAGTCAGCTGTTTGACATGAACTGTGTTCACCACACGTGCAAGCATGTGTAAATTGCATAAAAAATAAAAAATCAAGATGTAAAAACGAATCGCTGTAAACATTGTAGAAATTCGGCAAAGAAATGAATTTTCAGGATGTAGCCTGGAGGGTATTTTCGTATGAATCGTTTGGACTTTGTGAACACATACCAATTGTTTTCATAACATTTTTAACGCTTTGAATTAAATGTGACCATTTTACGTTGAGTCTGCAGTTTGAATCACTTTAACCAAATTTTAGCAGGCTGGATTTTTGATCATCACGATGCATCGCCAGCGACTCCCTGAAATCCCCGTTGAGAAATCTATATATATAAAACTCAACTTGTGTGTCTGTGTGTGTATCTGTGTGTGTGTCTGTGTGTTTAACTTTTGGATCTACCAAGTTTCATTATTAAGGATGGAAAGTAGTGTGTAGCAAATCTATATATATAAAGCTGAAGTTGTCTGTGTGTGGCAGGTTTGGTAGCCTTCAACTAACACTATCTCCTTCGAGACCCTGCAGTGCAAGTTGACCAAAATTGAGAGTATAATAGAAGGCTTGCTCTTCATTGTGTAGAAGATAAAATTCAAATCAAACCATGTTAACACCAAAAATTATTTACATCAAAAAGGTGCTTTTTTTCTATGAAAATCCCTATTTTTTACGATTTTTTGACTGCTGTGTCGCCATTTTTAGGTGTATTTCAACTGGAAAAATGTTCACTTGAAGAGAATAACAAGTTGCATAATGCAAAATTTCAACTTTTCAAAAATTTCAATTTTAAAGTGTCAAAACAAACCCAAGCAACACTGGATGATACTGCTAGTGTATTCATAAGGCACATATTAGCACATTTACAGAACTTCACTATATACAATGCTTTTCACTTTTTCCTTTGGAGCATATATGAAGAATTTCTGTGGGCTTCCTACTCTGAAACAACCTACATACAACTGACCATGTGAGAAACAACCCTCTTCTAGACTGAGATCGACAACCTCATTTATATACCTTTTCATTCCTACAAAACTACAATACCTTTAAGCTAGATTGATTACCTTTAAGCTAGATTGATGTTTCGAGCTGTCTGGGATGCATTGGTTCCACGACGGAACCAAGATATATTGATTATTTAGACTCCACTATTATTTCTCTTTTGAGAATTTTTCTTTCTTCTGTTTATACTTTATCTAATAAGAATAATATAATACACCTAATAATAATAATAATTGATTCCGTTGTATGCATATTCATATATATATATAACACTTGGTGTTAAATTGATGGTATTATTAAATTAATATCAAATTTTTCACCCTCATTTATAAATTTAATTATACTGCAGTAAATATTTGATGCAGTTCTCGTTTCCAGTAAGTCTTATCGCTCTTTTGGCGGGGAAATTTGAATCATAACTACGAATACAATCGATTAAACCGCACGTGTATTTGACACTCGCTGTGACTTAATAAATTGTATTTAAGACAAACCTCTGCTGAAGATTTATGGATGTTATGTAAGTAAAATTGCATATTACATTAATAATGAAACAATTGTTCAGGGTTAATCTATTTTTTCGTTGTATTTCACTTACCTTACGTTAGATGTAGTGGTATTTCTTCTTGGAAACAACTTTTAGTGGCTATACCATTAGCGGAGCTATTTTTAGCACTAGAGTGAACCACATGGTGGTCAGTCTCTAATATTTATGTATAAATTTGTATTTTTCCCTTGGATTTTATGTGCTAAGCCACTCGGTGTTAAATTGATGGTATTATTAAATTAATATCAAATTTTTCACCCTCATTTATATATATATATATATATATATATATATACACATATATATATATATATATACATATATATGGATATGTATTTATATATATTTATGTATACATATGTATATGTAAAAGTGAGTATATATATGTATGTATTTATACTTATAACTTAACCTTATGAACTTTCTAAACTCTCTGACAAAGCCCAGAAGCACATCCAAGTACCTTAATTTTATCTACCAAATACTTCAGTTCACTGAAGGGATGGAAGTAAAGTGGGGTACTGTGACCTCTTGGTTGAAACAGCTGTAAGAAACTATTTTACTTTCTATGTTCTACGCTTTAATAATTACTGGTATTCTTATATATGTAAAGCATAATCTGTTATACATATAAGTATATTATAATTGTTTTTTTTTAAATAGATAAAAGACTTAAAATATTGTCTAAAAGTTGAAGAATACCACATCTTGATCCCCTCCATTTTCTTATTGCCGTACAAATTAATTGTAAAACAACTTCTTATCCTCACCCATTTCTTACATTCAGTATTGTAATTGCTATGCAACAAAAAAAAAACTTGTGTATTAATAATTGGGTATTCTATCAATAGTATATTGGATAGATACCATCCCTTAGTTTGTTGGATTCACAACTTCTAACTCTCTTGGAATTATGTATCAAGCCACTACACACATTTTTTTTCTCTCCTTGTTTTTTTCTGTGTTCCTTCCTGTAGAAGAGCGTAGGCTCGAAATGTAAAAGACTTTTTCATTTCCTGAGCGTTATACTAATACATCTGTTTGTTTTGTACACCACCTGTCTTCATTTTTTTTGTTTTTTTCGTGAACTCTACCCCTATATATATATATATATATATAATAATAATAATAATAATAATATAATATAATTTAATATAATATAATATATATGTAGCTGTTTAATGATCACAATACATATCTTTGGGCACTACTGATAGTTTCACATGTTTGAAAATCCAAACACATTCTTCAGGTACAGATCACTCTTCAGGCTGAACAAAGAACATGAGAAAACCTGAAAAAACATGAAAAGGTGGAAGCATATAGAAAATCCTAACTTCTATGGTTGAATGGTTGTGCATGTCTCATTATGGACCAAGTTAGATCATATTCTTCTTAAATTGCCACACATAATCAGTTAATACCTCTTGTTGATTTTTTGTACGAGGGGGCATCATGATTCTTATATTTGTTTGGCTTATTTGTTCAGATATGTTGTACAGGGTTGGGACAGTTTATTGTGTTATAAGCAGTAGTATGATTGTGTTGCATGTGTGTCTGAGTTTTGGCTTGTAGTTGAGTGCCTCGACTGATTTGCTTTGATTCGTATGTTTGATCTTACTGTAACATTGTGCTGTTAAGTATGTGTATTATTAGTGGAGAAATTGGCAGAGTTTTGTATATCGGTGTCTTGTATGTATTGAATTTTCTCTCAGTAACCAGCCATAGCTAAAGCAGTATTGTAATAGGGTGTATGTGATTCAAAATTTTCATTAGTAGCAGATAATCTAGATATTCTTATGGAAACATTAACTAATCCTTGTATTATTGAGGGTGAATTATTGGACACTACACACATATGTACTTAATATTATCATTTTGTTTATGAAAGGATTCATATAATCCAGTATCAAGACAGAAGGTAGCGTAACAGAAGTTTACACTATGGTAATCTTTTTCTATAGTTATGTTGAGTCTTAAGTTCTTAAATAGTCTAAAGAACTGTTTCCTATGCCTTTCTAATTGTTCTTTACTACTTCTGTCCAGGAAGAATTGAACATCATCTCTATAGAGTCCTCCTGTGATTTTCAGAAAGGAAAACTGGATTAATGAATGCATATATATTCCAAACAAGTCTGTGACTTGCACAGAATTTTGATGACCACATCACTATACCAAAAGCACTCTCTCTATCTGATCTATTCCATAATATACCATCAAAATCTACCAAAGAGGTTTGGACCACAAGTATAATATCTATTCCATGTCGGGACATAACCGAGTTTTCCATACTATAGATCAGGGCTTTATTGAGGATGATCAGGTTTGTAGTGGCGTAGTAACTCTCTATATATCTTGTTGTAAGAATTTACTGGTTTTGTTAATTTCTAGATGCTTAAACCATCCTATTATCTCTTTGGTATCCACCAGAGGGCTGATTTAATTTTAGACTTAAGTGTGGGCAGTACTCTATCAATGATATTCTTACTTATAATCCCTATATCTGATTTAGATAGATATATTAATCTGAGGGGGGTCATTCAGAAACTTAGATTTATGGTCTTTAAGCATAATCTGATGTTTTCTAGGAACATAAGGCTCAATTCTATGATCTATAGCTAAATCTCTAGCAATTTGTAATCCTCTTCTGTTTATTCATTTTGATGTGTCATTATTTGCATGTCTATATTTGCTAGGTAATTCTTTTCTAATCATATTCTTAAATAACACAATATCAACAATAAAAATGTTACTTGTTTTGTCCTATGGTACAAGTATCCCCGGAACTTTCAAGAAATCATCAAGTAATTTCCTAATTTTCTGTTGATGTCTATTGTGTCTTCTAGAGTACTTTCTGAAGTTCACATTCTGAACTATACTATACAGTTCCTCTTCAAATCTGGTCGGGTGCTGGCTGGTCAGTGGGTTTTTCCTTGATTTAAACTCTTTTCTTAGTAATTCTCCAGCTTCAGGTTTGTCATGTGATCTATCTTTTCTATCATGGAGAAAGCCTTTCACTGTATTCTTCATATGAATTGGTTGATTTTCTTCAAGAATGCGCTTATATAATCCTTCCTACTTACACACATACACACACACACTCATGCATGCACACTTCCACACATAAGCTCATAAGCCTCACTGAATCCCTTATCCAGATGCACTGTTGTCAGCAATTTCCTGTTCAACCATGCGGCCAAAGAAACTTCTTTCATCCATGAAACTACTGTTGCTTATTTAGCAATACTGCCAACCATGACATCACATGACCTTCCTTGACCAATTGCAGCCCATCTACTGGTATCCATCTTGGACTCCCTGCACCCCTGCGGTTGTCTGGATTATTTCCAGCCCAACAAGAAAAGCTCCTTTAAGGTTATAACGGTGATTATTCTCCAGAGTAGAATTCGGAATCCACGTCAGTTAGTCTACAATTTATAACGGTGGATTACCAGTTTATAACCGGTGTTGTTGCCAATTTATAACATCGTGACTATTGAGAAGAATGACGAGTGGCAATTTATCATAGTGAAAATTTATCTATAACAATTAGATGATTTTATCTATTTATCCCGTGTTCGACTTGAAATTATAAGAAATATAAATATTTCTTGAGTAGGAATCTATGGTGATAAATCCGCCACTTATAACTTAATTATAAGTATTTATCACCATACATAAATCCTAACTCAGACTACATAAACGTTGTGGTGAGTTATATACACCAAGACGCTTAACATGCATGTATGTTGAAGATAATAAAGCTTACTCTTTTTCACTGCTATAATAACAGCTTCAATAGTTACAGAAATAAATTTCATCAACAGGTTGAAGAAAATGAAGAAAAAGAAATTATTTACTAAATTAGTTTATTTACATACATTTAATATTTACAGTACATTTTAATAAGTCAAAAGAAGAGTCATAGAGAGTTATGACATAAAATTTATATTGATTCTTCCATAACTAAGCTACAAGAGTTTTAAACAACAATTCAAAATAGCCTTGTTGAATTAGATAAAAGACTTGGCATGGCAATAACCAATATCTCAAGAGAGTGAGTGTCATGGAATCGAATGACAGACAACAAACACTTATTTTCTTCCCAAAAATCAGGGTTTTTATAACTGGTCATATTTGAATCCTAAGAACCATATTTCATGTAAGATTTCTCTTTGATGAAAGTTAGAATTCAAATATGGCCAGTAGTTTTAACCATTGGGAAACTAATAATTATACCTATTCGACCAACGTGACAATGATGTCGTATTATAGCCGATAAAGATTTATTATGACTTGCTACAAAAGCCCTCAATGAGAAAAATTGTTTAAAATTTTGCGAAAAAAAGAATATTGATAATACAAATATATTTCAATACACAGCTGGAATTAATATTTTAACAAGTCAAATACACAAATTTACAAAGTATTCACATGTTGAGCAAATGAAAATAACCGTGCATCATGGTTTTACAACAATCAGTGTTCATGGAAAATTTATCAAAAGGTTCAATATAATTTCCCTGGAAAAAATTATAAAGTCTTTTAAAAAGAAATATTAAAAAAAAAACTACATAAGGAATATATTCAAATGAACTGAGAAAGTCTTTTGGGAAAGTTTTCTTTTCTTTTCGCTCAATGGTAGGTTATTTTAAAATTGACTTGCAGATCTTTTGCTCAACTTTAAGTTCGCTGTTTTGTGAATTGTTGTTTTGAGTTATTTTTTAAATGCATTGCTCAAATTTTTATTCTCATGACATGAAAAAATTGGTCGAAATGAGTCTGGCAAGACTTCCGCCCGTCCCCACCATCAAAATAACCACCCTTTTAAAAAGCAATTTTTTTTTTACACAAATCCCTCTTTTCTATGAATCTGCAAAAAATTGGCAAAAAACGGCATTTTTAAATTACCACCCCCTACCCCCATTTCCTTCATTTTTTACTTTTTTCAGAATTTTTTTTTTCCAAAATATGTGGAAAAATATGGAGATTATGATTCTGAAAAATATTTCCAAAATGTTTTGTAAAATTTATTTTAAGAATTTTTTTTTTTTTTCTAAATATGCAGAAAAATACGGACATAATGATTCAGATAAAAATTTCAAAACATTTCTGTAGTTACGGTTATGGTTAGGGTTTTAGGGTTAGGATTAGGGTTAGGGTTAGTGTTGGGGAAAAAGTCAAAATTGAAGAATTTGGTGGAGAAGGGTGTGGGGAATTTAACAATGTTGATCCTTGGCAATTTACTGGAACCTCCATATCTGAAAACGGGTGTTTTTGGCAAAAAGATTTTTTTAAATAAACAAATTTGGGAGAAAATGTGGAGGGGGGGGCTGAAGTCTTTGCATGAGCCTTTTTAACTCTGTTTAAACTGACAACTTCCTTTTTACCATGCATATCCCAGGTCATAGTTTTATATTTGACAAAACTTTAAAAGGTCCAGTGTATCTATAATTCAGTGAATGATAACTGGCATCATTAGGTACAAATACATGAGTCCAAGAATTGATCAAACTAAAAGGTTTGACCCGAGAAAAAAAAAAGAAAAAATAGTGTAATAAGTGTACAACAACATGTAGTAAAACGAATATGAAAAAAAAGGTGCGCTTGCAAATGGAGGGTGGGGGAAAGAACTCGGAAAATTCCCTTCGTCACCTTGAGATGCCATCCTTAATGATGCCATGCTTTGAGGCTGTCACACCTACAGAAATATCTAAATCACTGTGATAATGTGGTGAACAACGACGACAAAAATAAGGGTAAACTGGTGTGGGCATCTTTCCGCAGCTCATCTCATTGACAGAGCTGCAGTTATGTGTCAAACGTAGGCCAAGGATTGGCATTTGGCATCTAGAATGTTGCCAGGCACTTACTGAATTGTACCAACTGCCTAAAACTGTTAGCAGGAAAACAACCCAAGATTTCTATAGAGAGCTAGTTGAGGGTATGAGTGATGATCTAGGCATCTTCCAGAGGACCTTCGGGTCGAAGATCATGGACAATTTCCAAAAGTCTTTGGCATGGCAGTGCTACAGAGATGCATTGCCCATTTGAGACAAGCTTTTCAGACATAGAAATACCAACAGCTAAACCTGCCGGAGATGCTTGCAGGGGGACGAAATCATTCTGCATGCAATAATTCAGTGTCTGTTGTCCGTGCATTAGAGAACTGTGGGATTGTGTGGAGCAGCTTTGTCACGTATAAAATGAATTCACACAGCTGCGATCAACACACCACCTTCCCTTAGCAGAAAAGGAAGGCAGGTCTTTCTCTGCCTGGTGGCTGTGGAAAAGAGACTGTGTGGTGGACCCGTCTGAAAGGTTAGAAGACAGGCACATTCCTATCCAGTCAAGCTCCCATCAATTTCCTCAAATATCATTTGAAGAGGAAGGTGAAGGTAGAGAGGGCAGTGCTAC
Organism: Octopus sinensis; assembly: GCF_006345805.1. Classification (NCBI taxonomy): domain Eukaryota; kingdom Metazoa; phylum Mollusca; class Cephalopoda; order Octopoda; family Octopodidae; genus Octopus; species Octopus sinensis. Next base: position 51,729,235 of record NC_043008.1, read on the forward strand.
CTTTTAGTATGTTTATCAAAAGGTTGACGAGAGACTGAATGGATCGACTCTGAATATGCTTTTCTAAGCAGGAGGAAAGGAACTGGAAGAGGGCACTTTCCCATGTCAGAGATAGCAGAGTAATCTGGAAATTTTGTGGGGGTTTTACCCCAGATTATCTCAACTGAACTGCCCCACTATTGGGGATTCTATTTATTTAGTTATTACTTATTTCTCTACTTTCTATTATATATCCTTTGTTATATCCTTTCATGTGGTAATATCTCCCCTTGGTTCATGTTAACCCCACATGTTTTTGTTGTGCTGTTACTCAACCTTTGATATTGTCCACCATGCCTTGGGTCCTTGTGGCCAATAAAAGAAATTATTATTTTTGTTATTATTGTTGTTGTTGTTGTTGTTGCTGTTGTTGTCGTCGTCGTCCAAATTTTTAGTTTCCTTATACTCTTTGTTAATTTTCAACATCTCTATAATCCTATCATTTTCTAGAACTTCATTATTAATATGATGATTCTGGATATAGTAAACCTTATCTCTATGTCCAGCTTCTTATAATGTATGGTTATGATAAGTTTGATTTTATTTAAATATATCCTCATTAGATGAGAGCCTTGCAATACAAGTAGATATATTTCTAACAATGGAATTTATTATGCTTCTTGGATGATAAGAATTATATTTATATATCTTAAGCATTCATTAGGCTTATGATAATAATGGGAGAATATGTTGAATAAAATTATAATTAACTGTTCCTCTTGTATTTTCTTTTACCCAAACCCCAAATCTTTTCAGCACTCCCTTGTATATATAAATATACACACATATAATCATATATCTGTATATCATCATCATCATCATCATCACACTTGTTTTTATAATCAGTTCATGACATATATTATTTTAATGTTGATGTCAAGTAGCACATATGAAAGCAATGATTAAATTGAAAACTTACTCCATACCCCCCACACACACACACACTCACACACATTCTTTTATTCCTTAGTTCATTTCAGCCACGCAGCTCTGATCATGCTGGAACACAACCAGGATTTTGCACTTTTACACATCTTTCTTCTTTGGCTGATTTCTTCCGATTTAGGGTTAGGGTTAGGGATTTCATATCACTACCCTTGCATGCGTTTTCCCTTTGGTTGTTGGCCATTTGGTGTATGAAGGAGTATGACACTGCTGTCCTCATTTGTACCACATGCTGAGCCATTAGTTCATCCTGTATTGTGGAGAGGAGAATGTCTAGTTCCCTTTTGATGACACTCACGTCCATGTTGTGTAGGTTTCTTACTTTTTAGGGCAGAGCAATGAAGAGCTATGCAACTTTGAACCCTAAGCTATTGCACTACCTGGTCTGATATTAGACAGGATGGATAGTACCTTTGGTACTATACAATAATGTCTGGTTTTGGCCTATATATATATATATATATATATATATATATATATATATATATATATATATATATGCATGTCATCATTCAGTTTTATTTCACAATTTCTTACCAATAAAGAATGGGCTGGTTTCTAACCTAGATTCAAAGCCCCTTTCTTGAAATTTCAACACATTAACAGGGTATTTTTGCATGTATTTGTGTATATGTGCAGATTTGTATGCTTTGTTTTATGCATGTCTAGACATGCACATATATACTTGAATGATAAACTTCTAGAAATTTTTATAGATTTTTACAGTTCCACTGATGGTTTGGATATGTAGTCTTTAAATCAGATCCTTTCTAGTTTTGAGAAGCCTAACTTCTCAACGTTGTTACTTAGGCAGTGTGCTACAAATCCCAGTGCCACAATAATTACAGGTATAAACCTGAATTTGCAATCTTGGTAAAGTAACTGTAAATCTCTCAATAGTTCAGCATAGATATTTTCTTTTTCGCTGATCTTTAGCTTTATATCAGCATCTGCTGGGCAGCTGATTTCCACAGCTGTACTCAGTTTCTCTTCTCTATGCCAAATCACTACATAAGGCTTATTATATTCACATTTTTGGGGGTTTTCACTGGGGTATTCCTCTGGTACTCCTTCTTATTATGAGTGGCTGTGGCTTCTGATAAACTGTGGGTTGTTAAATCTTTGGCATCAAGGTTATCCTTCCAATGGATCTCATTATACAGTGTCTAAGATACAGCATCATGTCTCAGCAGATAATATCATGATGACATTATTGGGCAACTGCTAATGATGTAGGGGATATCTTCAGTGTTAATTCCACAAAGTTTGCATCAGTTATCATATTTTGGTGTTTTGCCTGCGTCTCTGTCCCTTTTATGCATCAGATATTTGGGGAATATTCCCTGTTTCCGGATTTCAAATGCATACCCTTCAAAGTGGAAGTTAGTAATCTGTTTGTTAGTCCATGATAGACTGTTTTGGTCTTCAATGTAACTATCAATCAAGAGTTTTCTGCTAACATATCCATGCATGGTCTTCTGCTGATGTACACTTATCTTTAAATCTCATGATATGTTTGGTAGAGCTGCATGACATCTTTGGGCATGTATTTAAGGTTATCAGACAAGGAATGCTGCTTAAGGTGTTGCATTCCAAGTCTCATGATGTCATCACCTTCATGCATGTAAACTTGGTTGTGGATGCACTTCAACACTTAGTGGGAAGTATGTCTGTATGTATGTATATATGTATGTATGTATGCATGTATAATATATATTGTATGTATATATATATATATATATATAAAACTCAACTTGTGTGTCTGTGTGTGTATCTGTGTGTGTGTCTGTGTGTTTAACTTCCCGGCACATCCTTTCCTAACCAACAAATCGTAGAACCACCAAAATTGGGTCACTTAAAGTTTAGGCGAATGAAAATTGAACTGCGCTATTCCTGTTCCTAAATTCATCTTGCAATTGCAAAAATCGATAATGTGTTTGTTTAGGCCTTATCCCATGCATTGAATTGTGAACTTTACTCAGTCAGCTGTTTAACGTGAACTGTGTTCACCATGCATGCAAGCATGTGTAAATTGCATGAAGAATAAAAAATCAAGAATTGCCGTAAACATTGTAGAAATTCAGCAAAGAAATGAATTTTCAGGATGTAGCCTGGAGGGTTTTTTCGTATTAATCATTTGGACTTTGTGAACACATACCAATTGTTTTCATAACATTTTTAACACTTTGAATTAAATGTGACCATTTTGCGTTGAGTCTGCAGTTTCAATCGCTTTAACCAAATTTTAGCAGGCCAGATTTTTGATCATCATGATACATCGCCAGCGACTCCCTGAAACTCTCCCCTGAAATCCCCATTGAGAAATCTACATATATATAAAACTCAACTTGTGTGTCTGTGTGTGTATCTGTGTGTGTGTCTGTGTGTTTAACTTTTGGATCTACCAAGTTTCATTATTAAGGATGGAAAGTAGTGTGTAGCAAATCTCTATATATATAAAGCTGAAATTGTCTGTGTGTGGCAGGTTTAGTAGCCTTCAACTAACACTATCTCCTTCGAGACCCTGCAGCGCAAGTTGACCAAAATTGAGAGTATGATAGAAGAAGGCTTGTTTTTCATTCTGTAGAAGATAAAATTCAAATTGGACCATGTTAACATCAAAAATTATTTACATCAAAAAGGTGCTTTTTTTCTATGAAAATCCCTATTTTTTACGATTTTTGACTGCTGTATCACCATTTTTAGGTGTATTTCAACTGGAATTCCAATTCTAAAGGGTCGAAACAAACCCAAGCAACACCGGGTGATACTGCTAGTATATATATATATATATATATATATAGTTCCAAAAGAGTTAGAGGTTGTTAATCCAACCAACTAAGGGATAATATCTATCCAATATACTGCTGGTAGAAAACCCAATTATTAATACACAAGTTGTTTTTTTTACTTGCATGGCAATTACACTACTGAATGTAATAAATGGGTGAGATTAATTTATACAGCAATAAGAAAATGGAGGAGATCAACTTTTAGACATTATATTATGTCTATATATTTATTTTTTAAAAAAACCCATTATAACAGTATACATACATGTATAGCATAGTAAGCTTTACATATACAAAATATATATATGAAAATACCAGTAATTATTAAAATATATAACGCAGATCACAAAAGATAGGATTATATCTTACAGCTGTTTCAGCCAAGAGGCCAAAGTACCCCAATCTACTTATATCCCTTCAGTGGACTGAAGTATTTGGTAGATAAGATTTAGGTACTTGGGTGTGTCTCTGGGCTTCGTCAGAGAGTTTAGAAAGTTCATAAGGTTAAATTATAAATACAAATACATACACATATACACACTTATACATATACATACGTACACTTAAACATGCATAAACACATGTACATATATTTCTATGTTTTTATATTCATATGTGAATGCATACCAAGGAATCAATTATTATTATTGGTAGGTGTATTATATTATTCTTATTAGATAAAGTATAAACAGAGGAAGGAGAAAGTTATCAAAAGAGCAATAATAGTGGAATATAAAAACAATATTTCCTAAGATTATTGTAGTTATGTAGGAATGAAAAGGTATATAAATGAGAAATACATAAATATATATACATATACATACACACACATATATACATACATATATATTTATGTACAAACATATCCCTATGTACATACATATTACATCTTCCCTTCTCAGCATATGTAAATCTACATATAAACATAGTAAATCTACATCACTCGCCAATCACATACATCATCTCAAAAATGCAAACATACCCTATACTCTATCATGGTCCATAATAGACTCAGGACTTCCCTACCGAGGTCAGCGCTCAATCTGCAAGCTAGTTTCTCACATATGCAACCATCTAATTATATTCATTTGCATATATACACATACACACCCATACACACGTATATATGTATGATTGAGGGTATGCCTGTATGCATACATGTGGGTATTTGTAAACATTTATACGCATGCAAAATTTAGATAACTGCACATGTGGGAACAATGATACACGAGGTTTGTATTTGTAATTTATCTCTATAACTTATCTGATATACATGTATATACATCTTCACATAAATATTTTCTCAGAATAATTAACACTGCTTGACTTTGCCTTTCATCCTTTGGGGGTCGATAATTTAAGTACCATTTACGCACATGTGGGTCGATGTAATCGACTTAATCCATTTGTCTGTCCTTGATTGTCCCCTCTGTGTTTAGCCCCTTGTGGGTAATAAAGATATATATTTCCTTAATTCTTAATTCTTCATATATTTGCCTCAATTAAAAGCTACTACTACACTTAGTACTTCCTCTACCCTCATTTCTCTATCATTTATACTATAATACCTTTCTCTCTCTACTTTCAAACTACCCCCACTGACCACTGACCAATTTTTTTTTCCTTCTTTTCCTTATTCTCTTTATTCATACCTTCAGGGGTTTTATTCTTTATTTTTATTTTTACTAATCTTCTTTTTTCTTTCTCTTTAATTCTTTCTTTCTCTTCTCCTTTTTTTTCTTTTTTCTTTTTCTTTGTCATTCCTCTCTTCCTGTTTTCAATATGACCAAATTAATACACTTCCTATTTCTAGGTCAGTTTAAACACAAACCTGGAATCTGCTACTTTCTATATAAATTCCCTACTGGGAATGACCAACTTTAAGAGAATCTTACATTGCTTATAAACTTTACTTTTGGATGGACTTTACATTTGGATTAAACTCTGTGGGACTTTTGGATTTTACTCAAAGGATATTGGAATAATACACATATATACCATTATGCCTATAAAACGAATTTATGAACTCAATAACCATACATATCTTACATCTATTTTCTTTCCTCCTCCTCGCTCTATTCATATCACATTGAAACTATGACTTAACTTTTCCTCTCACACCTTCTCTGATGAAGGGATATTATTATTAATTAATATTCTAGAAACAGCTGTAAGACCTTCTATTTATAAATGCTCTAATATCTATACAGCCTTGGGTTTTTTTTATCTCATTACGCAAAAAATTCTTATATACACATGCTGACATAGAACCAACTTTGAACCCTTTATTCGCAATATTACCGAATCTGGAACTTAACTATGGTCTGTCTATAGCACTTATTCAGCATTACCTGACACCTCTGTGTCTCTTATAACCTCAACTTCTCGCTAATATATATATATATATATATATATATATATATATATATATATATATATTTGTGGCTGGTGACTTCCATGGGCATGTTGGACAACATGCTGGGGGCTTCCATGGTGTACATGGAAGCTACGGCTACGGTTCCCGCAATGAGGAGGGAACCAGGCTGCTGGAGTTCTGTGATGCGAATGATCTTATGGTCTGCAACACTAACTTCAGGAAACCTACCAGCCACCTAGTCACCTACTGATCGGGCCGACATACTAGCCAAATAGACTACATCCTTGTCAGAAAAAGGGAAAGATGGCTACTTATAAATGCCAAAACCTTCCCAGGCGAAGAATGTACCCCACAACATAGACTGGTAGTTAGTGACTTTAGGGTCAGCACTAAAAGGACGACCAGCATGGAGAAGAAGGAGTTGGAAGCTTAAAGATCTGGGGAATGGATAGAGATTTAGAGATATATTACTTGAAGCCTTTGACGAAATAGAGGGGGATATAGCTTCACATGAGGTAGAAGACAACTGGAGGTTTCTAAGGGACAACCTGCTGAGAGCCACTGACCAGATCTGTGGTTGGTGCAATTCCCCTCTAGACCCAAAATAACGTGGTGGTGAAACAATATTGTTGACAGGGCTATTAGACAAAAGAAACAGGCTTGGAAGAACGGTGGTAGCAGGGAAATGTATCAGACTGCCAGAAGGGAAGCTTAGGAGGCAGGTGTATTTAGCCAGAGGGGATGCAGATAAGAAAAAATTTGCCAATGCTCTGCGCCGTGAGGACCAAAGACTGGAGGTGTTTCGCGTTGCAAAACAGAGTGTGAGTGAGAATTGTGATGTGGTAGGAGAGAAATGTGTTCGCATAGATGATGGTTCACTTGCGCTAAACGAGGATGCAAAGAGAGGGGTTTGGAGATGCCACTATGAAAGGTTGCTGAATAAAGAAAATGAATGGGATAAAGAGAGTCTGCCGAATGTCATCCCAACAGAGGGACCAGCTATCTGAGTTGACAGTTCCTCGATAGATAAGGCAATTAGAATCATGAAGACTGGGAAAGCCCCAGGCCCATCAGGAATCACTGCAGAGATGCTTAAAATATCTGGTAGTGTTGGCTATAGCCTAGTCACCCATATAGTTAACCACGTGATACACGAAGGAGACATTCCCAATGACTGGTGTAGCAGCATAATAGTCAACTGCTACAAAGGTAAAGGTGACACCCTAGATACAAATAACTACAGGTGTATCAAGCTGTTGGATCAGGTAATGAAGGTTACAGAGAGCGTCATAGCCCAACTAATTAGAGAGAGAGTTAGTTTAGATGAGATGCAGTTTGGGTTCGTGCCAGAGAAAAGTACCACTGATGCTATATTCCTGGTAAGGCAGCTGCAGGAGAAATACCTAGCCAAAGATAAGCCCCTGTACCTGGCTTGTGTTGACATGGAGAAATCCTTCGACAGGGTCCCCCGATTCCTTATCTGGTGGTCAGTGAGGAAACTAGGGATAGATGAATGGTTAGTGAGAGCTGTACGAGCCATGTACAGGGATGCTGCTAGTAAGGTGAGGGTTGGCGACGAGTACAGTGAAGAATTCCGAGTAGAGGTAGGGGTCCACCAAGTTCAGTCCTCAGCCCCCTCCTATTTATCATAGTCCTCCAGGCAATAACGGAGGAATTCAAGACAGGATGCCCCTGGGAGCTCCTCTATGCTGATGACCTTGCTCAAATTGCTGAGTCACTATCAGAACTGGAGGAGAAGTTTCAGTTGTGGAAGCAAGGATTAGAATTGAAGGGCCTTATAGTCAACCTAGCTAAAACCAAAGTCCTAATAAGTAGGAAGGTAGAAAATCACAAACGCAGGTAGGAACTCTATAAGATGCACCAAGTGTAAACTATGGACACATAAGAGGTGCAGCAATGTCAAGGGAAGGCTAACTAGGAAAATAGTTTTTGTATGTGGCAGATGCTCAGGAGCAATAAACACTGAAAATGCTCTGAGACCAACTTCTGCCACATTCCATGGAGAAAAACTAGAAATAGTTGATAGCTTCCGTTACCTAGGTGACCAAGTCAGCAGCGGGGGTGGGTGCACTGAAAGTGTAAATGCTAGAGTAAGAATAGCCTGGGTTAAGTTCAGAGAGCTCTTACCTCTGCTGGTGAAAAAAGGCCTCTCGCACAGAGTGAAAAGCAGATTGTATGATGCGTGTGTACGAACAGCTATGCTACATGGCAGTGAAACATGGGCCGTGACTGCTGAGTTAATGCATAAGCTTGCAAGAAATGAAGCCAGTATGCTCCGATGGATGTGTAATGTCAGTGTTCATACTCGACAGAGTGTAAGTACCTTGAGAGAAAAGTTGGACCTAGGAAGCATCAGTTGTGGTGTGCAAGAGAGACGTTTGCACTGATATGGCCATGTGGCAAGAATGAATGAAGACAGCTGTGTGAAAAAGTGCCACACACTAGCGGTTGAGGAATCCTTTGGAAGGGGTAAACCCAGGAACACCTGGGACGAGGTGGTGAAGCACGACCTTCGAACTTTAGGGCTCACCGAGGAAATGACTAGAGACCGAGACCTATGGAAGTATGCTGTACGTGAGAAGACCCGGCAGAACAAGTGAGACCATAACCCGTGGCTTCTACATACCTTTTCCTTCTTGGGACACGAAACTACTTGTGAAGACCAGTTGAGGCAAGTGAGAAATCAAAATCAGAATCAAAATCGAAAGCGATCAACATCAATGGAAATTGTAGCTGTAAGGGGCACGTAAGAGAACCATCCGAACGTGGCCATTGCCAGCTTCATCTGGCCTCCGTGCCGGTGGCATGTAAAAAGTACCATCCGATCGTGGTCGTTTGCCAGCCTCGTCTGGCACCTGTGTCGGTGGCACGTAAAAAGCACCCACTACACTCACGGAGTGGTTGGCGTTAGGAAGGGCATCCAGCCGTAGAAACATTGCCAGATCAGACTGGGCCTGGTGCTGCCTTCTGGCTTCCCAGACCCCCGTTGAACCAGCCAACCCATGCTAGCATGGAAAGCGGACGCTTAACGATGATGATGATGATATATATATACATATATATATATACATATATATAGAGAGAGAGGGGAGATAGATAGATAGATATATCATCGTAGACTCTCCTTCATTAGATGACTTATGAGAGTTTGGTAAATTCTTGCCAAACAACCACACAGATGATTTCTTTATAATGATTAACTGTTTGTGTACGCATAAGTTCATTCCTCCCATCAAATCGACATTACCTGTACATGTGCACCATGTGCCACATGTCAGATGATGAAATGATCACAGAGCAATGTGAAATGAAATGCTTTGCTCAAGAATACAACATAAATCCTCGTCTGGGAATTGAACCCACGATCTCACAATCATGATTTCAACACCCTAACCACTAAGCCATGTGCCTTCACATTTATATATCTTTCATACATACACACACACACATATTTCACATATAGGCGCAGGAGTGGCTGTGTGGTAAGTATCTTGCTTACCAACCACATGGATCTGGGTTCAGTCCAACTGCGTGGCACATTGAGCAAGTGTCTTCTTCTATAGCCTTGGGCTGACCAATGCTTTGTGAGTGGATTTGATTGAGGGAAACTGAATGAAGCCCTTCATTCATATATATATATATATATATATATATATATAATATATATGTATGTATATGTATGTATGTATATATATGTATATATATATGTTTGTATGTCTGTCTTGGTCTCCCCCAGCATTGCTTAACAACTGAGGGCATGTCTGAAAGGGCCACTATGAACAGCAGTGGCCCCAAGACAGTGCCCTGTGGAACACCGCTTGTTATTTGTGTTTCCTTGTACATATATGTATATGTATGTATGTATATATATGTATATATATATATATATATATATATGAAAAGGTGTAGGTAGAAACTCTATAAGATGTACCCAGTGTAAGCTATGGACACATAAGAGGTGCAGCAATGTCAAAGGTAGGCTAACTGGGAAGATAGTTTTTGTATGTGGCAGATGCTCGGGAGCATTAACCTCCGAAAATCTGCAGAAAACAACTTCCGTCACTTTCCAGGGGGAAAAACTAGAAGTAGTTGATAGCTTCCGTTATCTAGGTGACCAAGTCAGTAGTGGGGGTGGGTGCGCTGAAAGTGTAACTGCTAGAATAAGAATAGCCTGGGCAAAGTTTAGGGAGCTCTTACCTCTGCTGGTGACTAAAGGCCTCTCGCTCAGAGTAAAAGGCAGACTGTATGATGCGTGTGTACGAACAGCCATGCTACATGGCAGCGAAACATGGGCCGTGACTGCTGAGGACATGCGTAAGCTCGTGAGGAATGAAGCCAGTATGCTCCGATGGATGTGTAATGTCAGTGTACATACTCGACAGAGCGTTAGCACCTTGAGAGAAATGTTGTACCTAAGAAGCATCAGTTGTGGTGTGCAAGAGAGACGATTGCGCTGGTATGGTCATGTGGCGAGAATGTATAAAGATGGGTGTGTGAGAAAGTGCCAATCCCTAGCAGTTGAGGGAACCCGTGGAAGAGGTAAACCCAGGAAAACCTGGGACGAGGTGGTGAAGCACGACCTTCGAACTTTAGGCCTCACTGAGGAAATGACCAGCGACCGAGACCTTTGGAAATATTCTGTACGTGAGAAGACCAGGCAGGACAAGTGAGCCCAGCCCACTTATGAATGCCTTTCCCCCCTTGGACGCAAAGACCGGTTGAGGCAAGCGAAGTCGATATAGAACCTCACCCGACGACAGACACCCATGCCAACCCCCCATGCTTGCGAAGACATGTTGGGGCAATCGAAATCGAAACCGAATTGAACCAGCCAGGATCCCTGGCCTGGTGGTACGTAAAAAGCACTATCCGACTCGTGGCCGTGGCACGTAGAATACTCCAATGCGACCGTACGACAGGCACCCATGCCAACCCCCCTTTGCTTGTGAAGACATGTTGGGGCAAGCGAAATCGAAATCGAATTGAACTAGCCAGGATCCCTGGTCTGGTGGTACGTAAAAAGCACTATCCGACTCGCGGCCGTGGCACGTAAAATACTCCAATGCGACCGTACGACAGGCACCCATGCCAACCCCCTTTGCTTGTGAAGACATGTTGGGGCAAGCGAAATCGAAATCGAAATCGAATTGAACCAGCCAGGATCCCTGGTCTGGTGGTACGTAAAAAGCACTATCCGACTCGTGGCCGATGCCAGCACCGCCTCGACTGGCTTCCGTGCCGGTGGCACATAAAATACACCAATCTGACCGTGGCCGTTGCCAGCCCCGCCTGGCACCTGTGCAGGTGGCACGTAAAAAGCACCCACTACACTCACGGAGTGGTTGGCGTTAGGAAGGGCATCCAGCTGTAGAAACATTGCCAGATTAGACTGGAGCCTGGTGCAGCCTTCTGGCTTCCCAGAACCCTGGTCGAACCGTCCAACCCATGCTAGCATGGAGAACGGACGTTAAACGATGATGATGATGATATATATATATATATATATATATATATATATATATATGTTTGTATGTTTGTCTTGGTCTCCCCCAAAATTGCTTGACAACTGATGTTGGTGTGTTTATGTCCCTGTAACTTAGTGGTTCGGCAGAAGATATTAATAGAAAAAGTACTAGTCTTACAAAAGAATAAGACCTGGGGTCGATTCGTTTGACTAAAGGACGGTGCTCCAGCATGGCCAGTCAAATGACAAACAAGTAAAAAGAAAAGGATATATATATCCTTCTCTTTCTCTCTCCTCACATACCCACCTTCCCCTTCCCCCTTCATCGTCAAACCTCCCCCATAAGCCCACCCCACCCCTACACATTCCTACTCCACCTTTCCTATCCTTCCCATCCCCCCATCCTATCCCCTACACCCTCTCCCACCTCTACCCCCACCCACATACCCCAAACCCCAGCCAAACCCACACCCCACCCATGCTTTCCCCACTCCCGCCTCCCAACAACATCACACCATACAACATTACACATCACAACACACCACCCACACACTAGCACTGACCAATTCCCATCCCCACATTTTCACACCTACACATGCATACACGCACATGTCCAGACCACCAGCCCTCTTTCACATGCACATACATACTCTCTTATACACACATGCACCTTCGTGTTGGGGGGGTCATCTTTACTTTGTTATCTCCCCTACTTCTTCGCTCTCCTGTGTGATCCTGCTGTCTGGCAGTCGCCATGATAGATCGGTAGCCACTACACACATTTTTTCTCTCCTTGTTTTTTTTTTCTGTGTCCCTTTCGAAACATAAAAGACTTTTTCTATTCCTGAGCATTATACTAATACATCTGTTTGTTTTGTACACCACCTGTCTTCGTCTTTTGTTTTTTTCATGAACTCTCCTACATATATATATATATATATATATATATATAAAATGAGATAGGGGTTGTAAATTCAACCCTCCATGGGATAACATATATCCAATATACTGCTAGAGAAGTACCCAACAAAGCTAATACATAAATGTTAAAAATTGCGATGCAATTAATTCATTTACTGTATTAGGTGATTCGGTATTATCGGATAGTTGATGATTGATTTAGATATATTTCTCCATTTTCTCATTTTGTATATATATATATATATATATATATATCTTTCTCATATGCATATACACACGGCAGTACTTCCACCTACCAAATTCACTCACAAGCTTTTGGTCAGTTTGAGGCTATAGTAGAAGTCACTTGTCCAAGGTGCCTTATAGTAGGACTGAACCTGAAACCATGTGAATGGGAAGTAAACTACCCCAGACAGTCATACCTGTTCGGCCCCTTCATCATAGTGATCAACTTCAGCTCCAAGCATGAAACTGCCCCCGTTACATCTGCCCTAGGATTTGTAGTTCTGTGCACTGCATGGAGATGTCAATAGTCCAGGTGATATTTAAAAAGCACCCAGTTTAAGCTTTGAAGGGGTTGGTGTTAGGAAGGGTGCCCAGCTTGAAAGACTGTGTCAAAACAGACACTGGAGCTTGATGCAGTCCTTGGTTGCATTAGATCTAGTCAAACCATCAATCTCATGCCAGCATAGTATATGGATATTAAATGATTATGATATATGTATATACACGTATGTGTGTGTGTAGACTAATTCAAATGATTTTTGACTGAGAATCAGAGTCCTGGCTGTACATTATAAATGTTTTACTATCATTGTCATCAACAGCATGAAGATAATGATTATAATCTTTACTATCATCATTGTCATCATCATCAAACCATTCTAAATACTATACTGTTGTTAACTTTGTTGAACTATTTTATTTTAGGCACATGTTGAAAATCCAGATCTTCCAGCAAAGTATGTCGGCAACTGCTCATCAGCTTGTAACTACAAGAAGGTGAATTTAGAAAAATGTAAGATTTTTGTTTTAGAGCTCTTCTTTATTCTTTTCTTTTTTGTTTTTCTTTCTCCTTTAAACTCCTTAAGGAATATTTTTCACTTACACACACAAACATACACACACACACACATGTACACTCATGCACAGACACCCATGCACACACACACACATATACACACACTCTTGCTCACATTTGCACACACACACTCATGCACCACACACACAAACACACAGATGTGTACATACAGACTCATTACACATACACACATGCACATACACACACATGTACACACACACATGTACAAACACACACTCATGTACACATACATGTACACACGCATACTGACACACATACACACTCATGCACAGACACACAAACATGTATGCAAATACACACACACACACAAACATGCATGCACATACACACACACATGTGCACACACACATGCGCACACACACAAAGAAATGTAATAATTGTAAGATTAATATGCTCAACTGTGAAGATCAGTATTATGAGCTCAAATTTTATTGTTCCTATTCAATCCCTGGGGAAGACATTTTCTACATTTAGTGGTTCAATTCACAGTTGTGTTGTCAGCAATAAAAAAGACAAACAACTGTAAAATCAATATCTCCAGTCAATCACATGTCATTATTGAAATTTTCAAGAACTTTTCCAACCAATGTTGACACATGAAAATGGATAAAAATGTAATACTTTTTAAAATGGCTAAAGCATTAATGTTGCTCAGAGTTTAAGAATTTGGACAAATAATTTTAGGGTTGATTTACTGAATGATGTATGCAGAAAATTATTAATTATTTGAAATCTTCATGTTTGTATGGAAAAAGAAAGAAGAATCTAGCTGCAATTATTGGCAGCTGATGTATTAAGCTGTCATGTGGTTACTGGAAGTGAGAGACGAAGAGAAAGAGAGAGAAATGATAACGACGTAAAGAGGGGAATAACATGGCTAAAGTATTTGTTGAAGTGAGAGGTAGAGAGAAAGAGAGAGAGAGAGAAAAATGTTAAATGTTTAGCAGAGGGAAATTTTAAACATCAAATAATATACATTATTTACATTATTTACAATTGACAGATATTTGTCCTCATCTTGCTTATTGCTAACACAACGTTTTGGCTGATATACCCTCCAGCCTTCATCTAGCGTCTTGGGGAAATTTCGAACCTAGGTTATCATCCCTAAGGTATTTTTCGATGTTGTTATTATTATTACTATTATTATTATTATTATTTTTATTATTCAGGACACTGCCTGGAATTGAACTTGGAATCTTGGGGGTTAGTAGCCTGTGCACTTAACCACTATGCCATATGCCTGTGGGCAATTATGGAGTGAATTTTAGGGCTTATAAATCTAATATTCTCCTATCCTTCCTTAATACTGGTTCCCCTATGCTGTTCATATCTGCACTCAGTCTGATTAGGAGGTTGTTGTGTCCTAGCATATGTGCTGCTTCTTTTAGTTTTCGAATTTTCCAGTGTTGTTCTCTGTCTATTATTTTAACTTCATCCCATAGGTGGAGTTGGTTTCCATTTTTCCATACATGATCAGCTTTACTCAATTTATCAATATCTCCCCATGTCACAGTTTGCGATGTTCCTCTACCCTTATTTTGAGGGGGTGGCATGTTTCATCTTTGTATAACCTACCACAGCTGCATGTGATGGAGTACATGCAGTTCTTAGTCATATTCTCTTCTATTGGTGGTTTTACTCGAAGGAGATATTTGCAAAGTGTTGTATTACTTTTGAATACTGTCCTGATACCATATGGGCTGCATATCTTTTGTATCTTTTTGGAGAGGCCTTTTACAAAGGGTAGACAGATGTGTACAGTTTATCAGTTTCATCCTTTCTTTTGTTCATAATTGGAGTGGAGAGTATGCTTTTGGGGTAGTTGTTGCTCATTAGATTGTTACTGAGCTTGATCATTTCTTCGTGGTGGGTATCACGATCGCTACTTATATTCATTGCTCAATGTTTTAGTCACTGAGCAATCCCTCTCTTTACACTGTATGGATGGTGGGATTTGAAGTTGAGGTATCGTCCAGTGAAGGTCGGCTTGCAGTATATGGATGTCCTGAATCCATACTTGGTACATGTTATTAATATGTGCAGGAATGCTAGCTGATTGTCTTTCTCTTTTTCCATTGTGAACTGTATGGATGGCTTTATTGAGTTCACATGATCTAACAGCACTTGGACATCTTCCTGGTGGGGGCCAGAGTATGAAGGTGTCATCAACATATCGCAGCCATAGGATTGGTTTTAGTGGTATTGATCCTAAAGCCGAATTTTCAAAGTACTCTGAAAACCCCTAATATCTTCACAACCACTTGTTCGATTTATGCAAATTTTGTTCTATTCCATTCATATTTACATTTCAGGATAACTTATTTCATAGTATTTTCCCATTATGCGCCAGTTTGGCTGGATAACATTGGAAGCAAGCAATATATACACACATATATTCTACCCTTAAATTTTCTTGCAACAAAATGTGAACTACAGTTTACCAATCTTGTCCCAATAATGAAGGAAGTCAGCTTAATGCATCAGCTGGCAATAATGCCACTATTCTCTCCCCCACCCCTTGCTCACTCTTTGCATCCATCTACTGCTTGCATATCCTTTACTTTTTGCACATCCTATCTGTTAATCGCAAGCATTGCAAATATTACATATTTCTGAACTCCGAGAAGCGGGCATTGGACTTAAAAACAATGCATTATCCCTTTCATTTCCATGTAAATTTAGTTTGCAAATATATAAATATTTATATTCTTAAACATGGGTGTTCATCATCTGAGTATTTACAGTTTTTATTTCTTTCCATGTATATCCCTATATATCCCTATATATATATATATGCATGTATGTATGTATGTATATACTACATATGTGGGAAATTCTGTCTGTGGGTGTGTTTGTGGAGTTGTTAGCTAACTCCTCCTACATCATTTTATCAATTTTGATGACACTTGACATATGAGTAGAACTCATGCCTAGAAACCTCATGGCATACTCAAATTGTTAAAAAAATTGATAATAGGGACCCTGGAAGGGATCCTTATATCTAGCCAAGGAAAATAACCCATTTATTTTCCTAAATTATTTGGTAAAAATGAAATTGAGTATTCTTATTTCTTATTATTTGAACTGTTAGAGTTGTTTTCGCAATTTATCCTGTACTACCTTTAAACAAGTAAATAGTATTTTCCTAAACAATAGGTCCACTTATTTTGGTTAGTGACTTATTCATGAATATATCAACACTAGCACCTCTGAAGGTAATTTTCTCTGGGAACACACAAAAGCCCTTTTCAGAGTTATTTACTTTGAATTGTTATTATCTCATATCTGATTAGCCAGTTATTATGTAACATGCTTCATGATTTCAGTATACATACCTTATTAGTATTTCCTCCTATGTTATATATACTCTGAGAATGCATTAAAGCCCTTTTCAGAGCTACTTTATTTGAATTCTTACTATCGGGTAACTAATTTCATGTCATTACATAACTGACCTCACAATTTAGGTATTCATAACTTATTGGGAAGTCTCAAAAATGAGATCCTGTCTAAGACAGTTCAGTATTCTCTGTAAATGCACAAAACCTGTTTTTAGGGCTACATACTTTGTATTGTTGTTATTGGATTAGTGAAACAATTATGAGAACAGAACCAAACAATAAGCCCCACTTTCCCGGGAATTACCAGGTACGCCAGCTAGTATGTATGTGTGTGTATATATATATATATATATATAAGATAAAACTTACTTGGAAAAGGATGCATGGCATTCGATCACATAATAATATAAATAATATATAAATATATGCATGTATACATATATATATATGTACATACATACATATATATGTATATATACATGCATATATGGGTGCAGGACATAAAAAAAAACGTTGAACACAATGAGAAACGAAAACAGAAACAAAAACATAGAAACAAGACATACAACATACAGAATATTCCCCTTCTTCAGTTGTCCCTGTTTCATCTACTCCATGTTTCGAAGGTATATATATATATATATATATATATATATTTATTGAAATGGATAAATGAATTATCTTGTAACGGATTATTCAAATTATAACCGATACCTGGGTAGCAAAAATCACAACAGACAAATCACGGTTGGGGTATCGCAACCGTGCCTTAGTGCGGATAATTGAAGTTTTATATATTTAGTGAGGGAAGAAATGGAGCTGGACGAAGATTTTACAAAATTCCTTTTTATTATTTTCTACATATGTTTCAAAGGCTGCAAAGTCCCTAATTTGGATTGAATAAGGAGACCATTTTGCAGCTTTCTCTTCAGGAAAATCCAGGAACTTAAATCTCCAAACAAATACGCAGCAAGCTTTTCGACAAACGCTCTCTAGGAGCCCATGAATGACACAAAACTGTCTCTCAATATGCGTTGACGTCAGGGTGAGTGAAAGCAGACGAAAAAGTCCGTTGAGATAATTCGGGGTCAACTCCCGGTTAGCATTGGGAAGGGGAAGAATTACAGAAAACCAAAGAGTTTGAATATATTCTGTATAACTAGTGTTAATATTCGAATTGTTTAAAGAATGAATGCTATCGTATTTGGGTGTGAGAAACTACCTACATGTATAAGTCATCCTCAAATTTCTTCAGTCTTGGGTTAGGTGGTGGTGTCTCCATCGACTTAAAAAGCCCTGCAGTTTCGCCAAGCCATTGCCAGTAATTTTCCCAGAAATTCCAGATATTACTCCACTGTTAACTCACACAAAGTTAGGATAGCCTTCTCCAATACTAAAAATCTCTCACAGATAATTTCCTCCCATAACAATAGGCTGCTTAATAAGACACTCTCACCCACGTTCGGAGACGCAGCTCCGTCTAATGCCAGAACAACGTGCAGTATTAATAATAATAATAATGATAATGGAACCGGCACAGAGATTAGCAATCTCCATACCAGCCATGGAGTTAATAATAGGAATAAGGTTAAGAGCAATGGTGGTGGCATTAACGTTAGTAATGGTAATAGGGATGAGAGCACTGTCCGAGTCATTAGTGTAGGGAGTTCCAATAACAATTTTAGCAGTGGGTTTAACAACAGTAGCATCACGGACATTAGCAACCACAGCGATCTCAGTGGCAGGGAATATACAGGTGATATTCCATTAAATAGTATTGATAGTGGGGTGTATAATGTCGTAGACAGCCGTAGTTCTTACAATCATCATAGTAATAAGAACGCCGTATTAATATCGGAAGCCAATCCCAATAGAATAAGGTTCTTATCTAGTAATTCCAAGATTAGAAACGCCATTTACCAATGCAGAGTTTATACTGAATCAGATGTCTACTTGTATATCGGAGCGTCATCGTCAAAATTGGCCGCCAGAATATCGAACCACTTCACAACGTTTCGCGATTTTGGAAAACAACACGCGACCGGACTAAGTAAATTAGTATGGCGTTTGAAGAACGCGAATACAGCCTTTAGACTGGAATGGTCGATTTTATCGGTGTCTGTACCGTTTGATAGAGGTAAAAGAATCTGTAATCTTTGCAACTCTGAACTTTTTCACATTTTGTTCACCCGAGGGCAATTAGTTAACTCGATTTTGCAAAACTCTTTTAGATGTCCGCATTGGCGGCGGCATACATTTCTTGCATATAATTGAAGTCTAAGATAATTAACACCTTGATGTCCTAAGAAAAGAAAAAATTTTGGAAAAAAATTTGAAAAAATTTTGAATTAAATTTGAAAGGGGAAATTACTCCCCTTTAGCGTATGAACTGCTAATTATTTAGAAACACTATCAGGGATTATACGCCCCTTGACGGCAAGTCATCTCTCTATAAACTGGTCACAGACGAACACACAGACACAGGTTTCTATCGGCTGCTTGACCATTAATAGCCGCTATATAGTTCTGCCTAGCTCCTTCCTAAACATACTGCCACACATACATAGGCGCACACACACATACATGTAGGTAGTTTCTCACACCCAAATACGATAGCATTCATTCTTTAAACAATTCGAATATTAACACTAGTTATACAGAATATATTCAAACTCTTTGGTTTTCTGTAATTCTTCCTCTTCCCAATGCTAACCGGGAGTTGACCCCGAATTATCTCAACGGACTTTTTCATCTGCTTTCACCCACCCTGACGTCAACGCATATTGAGAGACAGTTTTGTGTCATTCATGGGCTCCTAGAGAGCGTTTGTCGAAAAGCTTGCTGCGTATTTGTTTGGAGATTTAAGTTCCTGGATTTTCCTGAAGAGAAAGCTGCAGAATGGTCTCCTTATTCAATCCGAATTAGGGACTTTGCAGCCTTTGAAACATGTAGAAAATAATAAAAAGGAATTTTGTAAAATCTTCGTCCAGCTCCATTTCTTCCCTCACTAAATATATATATATATATATATATATATATATGCATATATGTGTGTGTGTGTGTGTGTGTGTGTGTATGTGTGTATACACACACATATATATATGTATTATATATATATATATATATATATATATGTATGTATGCATATATCATCATCATCATCATCGTTTAACGTCCGTTCTCCATGCTAGCATGGGTTGGACGGTTCGACCGGGGATCTGGGAAGCCAGAAGGCTGCACTAGGCTCCGATATATGTATGCATATATATATATATATAAATATATATATATATATATATATGTATATATATATATATATATATATGTATATATGTGTATATATATATGTATGTATATGTATATATAAATATATATGTGTGTGTGTGCATGTGTGTATATATATATGTATATACATATGTACTTACATGGAAAAGGATGTGTGGCATTCGATCACATAATAATAAAATAATATATAAATATATGCATATATACATACATATATGTACATACCTATATCTATATGTATATATATATATATGCATATATGGGTACAGGATATCAAAAAAACTTTGAACACAATGAGAAACGAAAACATAAAAACAAACACATGGAAACAAACTATTTTTCAAACAACGAAAAGAACAGAGTACAAGACATACAACACAAGGAATATTCCCCTTCTTCAGTTGTCCCTGTTTTGTCTATTTCGCATTTCGATATTTGTATGTAGACGCTATGGATATATATGTATGTATGTATGTATGTGTGTGTGTGTATTTATATATATATGATATTCATTAATTATCGATCACTAATAACACTATTGAATTTTATGAATTTAAACAATGTGATAAACACTTTTTCATATTACTGAGTATTATGAACATTTAAACTCATAAACATTGAAACTTTTGAAAATATTTTTGCAATTCATAATTTTTAATTTTTACCATTGGTAAACAAAACATGTTTAAACTAGTTTGGTATATATGTAAATATATATATTTGAAACCAATTACAAGTTTTTCAAATTTTGGGCTATTTTAAACAACAAATATGCCTATATATATATATATATCCGTCCAACCCATGGTAGCACGGAAAACGGACGTTAAACGATGATGATGATGATGATGATATATATATATATATATACATATATATGTATATTTATATATATAGGTGATAAAATAAGGATGGATAATCGTAACATCTAGAAAACTGTTTATTAAAGTCATATGTACAAGTTATTCTCTTTAAAATTGTCGGACATGAATGTCAGTCTAGGGTTAATCGTAACAGACTTTATAGCTATATCAAATTTCTCAACTACCTCTGCTAAATGCACATGATCCCCCGCCACCCAAAATATACATAGAGTATGATTATCAGAATTTCTTATACATCAGTTTACTTCAAAAATTCATAATAATAACATCTTGGATAAAGCTGTTTGGGTATATTTATCTTGGATGAAATCATAATGCAACTGAAACCAGAGGATGCACCTGGATATTACATCATAGGATATCTATGCTGTAGAAACATGTATTGGACAGTATTTTAAAGAGAATATATCTGTATATATATATATATATATATAAATATATTAGCAGATATCTTTGCTCTTTACTTCTGGTTCTTTACTTCTCCTCCCCCATCTCATTCATCACATTTTTTAATAGAGGGAGAAATGTAGATAGTGTAAGTGTATGAGTGAGTTAAAAAGAGACATACAGACAGAAACAGACATAGACTAAAAGAGATGAACTATTACAGAGAGATTATTTGTGAAAGAAATGCAGAATGAGAGAAAGGTAGAGAGAAGAGAGAAAAAACAGAGAGAAAACAAGTTTCTATTGAGAGAGAGACATGGCAGGAGAGAGAGAGGAGAGACGCTGATGTTTGATACTGTATGCATGTTCTATAGGTGAAGGTGAAAGTGAGCCAGCACAAAGAAAGGGGGAAAGCAAGAGAGAAAGAAACGTTGATGTTTGACACTGTATGTGCATGCGTGCATGCGTGTGTGTGTGTATGCATTTGTGCAGTGTGCCACAATCACCATTTATTTCAATCACTCTTATGAAGATATTCACATAACTTTCTCTCATTTTTTCATTTAATCCCCATTTTAATTTTCAAAAAGGGTTTCCGAGAAAAATCTTCTTACTCTCTACAAGAGGAGACGGGGTAGATGTAGATGATCAGTATTTTACAGTGAAGCAAAGATAAGTACATGTAGCCAGAGTAAGGTCACTAGAGACCCCTTCACAACAACAGCAAAGACAAGAAAACAACCAGAGGAGAGTTGCTGCATGCAGGGCCAATGAGTCACAAGAGGCAAGGGGAAAATGGGTGGAACAATTATGTCAACAAAATGCAATCTGCAGGAGCCAGGGGTCAAAAAAGGAAAAAGAAAAACGTTTAAAAGATGCAAGAAAAAGACAAGCTGCCAGAGTTGCCAATGAGACAGTAAGTCGGCGAGAGATGAGACAAAGAAAAAAACCAGGAGCAAACAGTTGCTGCAAGACTTTGCCAATCCTCAGAGGAAAGACATGAGCATCTTGATCAAGTTGTTTGACAAAAGAGTTGCATCTTTTAAGGGGACTTGGAAAGGATCAGCTTTCAGTTATGATCCAAAACATAATTTTTTTTACAGAGAAATTGATTGATATTAGAGCAATGTCAAAAGAGTGCAGATTTTGTAAAGGAAAGAAATGGGAAAGAGAAGCCACCACTATGTGTTGTGGTGGAGGAACGGTTGTTTTGCCAACATTTGGTACACCCACAGATACTTTGAAGGCATTGATTTTGGGAAACACACCAAAGAGCATGCACTTCTTGAAAAACTTTAGCAATTATATTTCTGCTTTCTAAATGACCTCCTTTGGTAGCAGTGTTATAAGAGTAGGAAACATGAAGCCAACTTTTAAAGTTCACAGTCAAGTATACCATCATACTGGATCTTTGTTGCCAACTGAAAGCAAAATCCTCAGTTTTTACAGTTATATTTTGTGGCAAATTACAAGGAGCAGGCTTAGCAATGGTCATTTAACCATCCAAATTTGAAAGAAGAGTTAATCTTTGATCTGCAAGATATGTTGCATGCAAACAATAGCTACATCAGAAGCCTCAAGTATGCATTGGAATCTGCACTACCCACTGAATACGAGATAGTTATTGATGCAGACAAAAATCTGAGCACAGAGGCCACTACGATGCCTCTGCTGCTTATGAAATAGCAGCAATTATTACAGGCAACAAGTATGGGAAGAGAGATATTATTATTTAAGGAAGAAGAAATAATATTCAGTGAATAAATGCAACCCTCCGATCATATGATGCACTCCAGTATCCATTAATCTGTGTATTTGACCAAGATGGATATCACTTTTGGAATAAGGAAAAAAAACAGATCTTAAAACAAGAGATCCTGCACTGATGAAAGTAGTAAGCTGCATGGAATTCTATGCTTACCTATTCATATTAAGAGAGCAATATTCTTCATTGTTCACGTGAGCTCTTCCAGCAATTTGCAGTTGATATGTATGCAAAAATTGAAGGGAAAAGGCTTTTTTACATTAAAACACATCAGAAAGATCACCGTGCATCAGATTACATTCACCTGAGAGATGCAATTAGTAATGAAGGAGCATTGACTGCTGAAAACATTGGACAGCTTTGTGCCATTGTTCCACCAAGCTTTACAGCAAGTCCATGGTATATGTATGAGTGTACCCAAGATGCACTTACATATGTCAGACACTGTGATTGTCCAGATCTCTTCATTACCAACACATGTAACCCTAAATGGCATGAAATAAAGAGTAAGCTTTATCATCATCAAGAAGCTAAATATCGCATGATATTATAGCTAGGCTGTTCAGACTTAAAGTCATAAAGCTGTTGGATCTCCTAAAAAAAGGCAAAGTCTTTGGAACAGTCAAATGTGACATGTACACAATTTGAATGACACAAACAAGGATTTCCACATACCCACATTTTGATTTGATTACATGAAAAACTTTGACCAAATGATATTGATTTATTTTTCTCAGCTGAACTGCCTGATCCACACCAAGATCCTTTGCTGCGCATGAAATTGTCAAGTCCCATATGATCCATGGGCCCTGTGGTTCAGTTAATCCATCCTTCCCATGCATGAGGTATAATAAGTGTACCAAGAACTACCCATGTCCCTCTGTACAAGAAACCCAAACTGGAGAAAGTAGCTACCCACTTTACAGAAGAAGAAAACCTGGGCATGGTGGATTTACTTCGAAAAAGAATGAAAAATGGGCAAGAATCCATCATTGACAATCAGTGGGTTGTACCCTACTGTTCTCTTCTTACAAAAACTTTCAAAACCCATATCAATGTTGGATTCTGCAACTCTGTTAACTCTATTAAGTATGTTTGCATATATATAAACAAAGGTTTAGTTGCTGCAACATACACTTTTATGCAGAGTGGCAGTCAGCAGACAAATAAAAATGATGAGGATGCACAGTATGACAAAGGAAAATACATCAGTAGCAATGAGGCTTTTTGGTGCATCTTTAATTTTCTCATTCATGAGAGGCACCCAGCTATCATCCATGTGAGTATCTATCTAGAGAATGGCCAAAGGATTATTCTTACAAAACAAACAGCCTTGCAACAAGCACTTTCTTCAAAAGAAACTACCCTTACTGCCTTTTTAAAGTTGTGTCAAGTAGATGAAGATGCAAGAAAATTTCTCTACTCAGAGTTACCCAAGTATTACACCTGGAGAAACAATAAATGGCACGTGGGGCTGACGTTCTGCCAAGGGTTTACAGTGTCGACCCAAACCAAGCAGAATGCTATTACTA
This sequence comes from Octopus sinensis, assembly GCF_006345805.1. Classification (NCBI taxonomy): domain Eukaryota; kingdom Metazoa; phylum Mollusca; class Cephalopoda; order Octopoda; family Octopodidae; genus Octopus; species Octopus sinensis. The sequence continues at coordinate 51,754,093 of NC_043008.1, forward strand.
ACAGTTCCTTTTGCATGAAGTATGTAATCCCAAATCATTCCAAGATTTGAGGAGGGTAAATGGTCATGTGTGTGAAATTTATAGGGAAGCATGCTATCAACAAGGTTTTTTAGAAAATGATGAGCATTGGGACCTTGCATTGACTGAAGCATCAGTATCAGATTCTCCAAGGAAACCCTGTAACGGACATGGCTGAGGTCTTAAAGTTGGCAGTTCAACTGGCAAACCCAGATATCAATATTCAGTTCTCTGAAATAATTTTTCACCAAGCATTAATTGAATTGAAGTTTTGGCCATGGGAGGCAAAAATTTACAAGAGTTTGGCTCTGGACTGCCAAAAACAAACTGTCAAATTTGTGATTTAACTTTAAAAGACATAGCAAGAGAGACATGACATCACACAGTTGGCTGCATTTGTGAATGAACATGAACATCTTCCACAACAATACTGTGCATATGATAAAATTATTTTGTCAATCAGATGCTCCTGGTGGCACAGGTAAAACATTTGTAGCAACATTGCTTTTCTCCAAGATAAAGCAAGAAAAAAGATTTTCAGTTGCTGTAGCATTACCTGGCATTGCTGCTCCGCTTCTCCCAAGAGGATAAACAGCTCATTCTGCTTTTAAATTGTTGCTAAATCTTGTCAGAAATGAGAGTTCAATTTGTAACATAAGCAAAGGTTCAGGTTCAGCAGAAGTGTTGTGCCAATGCCACCTGATCATCTGGGATAAATGCACCATGTCACATAGAGGTGCAATGGAAGCTTTTGATAAGACCTTACAGGACATAAGAGGCAACAATAAATCTATGGGAGGAGTTACATTAGTTTTATCAGGCGACTTCAGGCAGACATTATCAGTCATTCTGAGAGGAACAAGATCTGATGAAATTAAAGAAGCATTAAGTCTTCACACCTATGGAATAAAGTACAGAAATTCTCCTTCAATACTAACATGTGAAGTTTATTACATGAGAACCAATGTGCAGAACAGGTTTTAACTTGGCTCTTCCAATTAGAAAGTGAGAAAGTACAATTTGATGGGAATGGTGATATTAATTTGGCTCATATTGTTATCATGATGAATTCTCCAGCTGAATTGAAGAACAGGGTATTTTCAGACTTGAGTAATAATTATAATTCACATAAAAGTTTATGTGAAAGGACGATTCTTGCTCCAAAAATGAAACAGTTGCAAGGATTAACCAACAGTCATTAAGGAGTAAAAATCAGTTGATTCAGTCCTTGATGAAAATCAAGCTGTCCATTATCCAACAGAGTTCTTTAGTGCTCTTGAACCACCTGAAAGTCCTCCACATAAACTTCTTCTGAGGGTAGGAGTCCTAATAGTGCTTCTAAGAAATTTAGATCCTCCTAAATTATGTGATGGGACAAGGTTGATTGTGAAGACATTATCACCTAATGTAGTAGAAGTTACCATCATCACCGGATGTGCCTCTGGGGAAGAGGTTTACATTCCAAGAATTGCAATCAAAGCAACAGACATGCCATTTGAGTTCAAATGAACACAGTTCCCAGTGCAACTTTGCTTCGCAATGACTATTAATAAAACTCAAGGTAAGACTTTGAAATCTATTGACATTGCAGCTGTGATGATTCGAAAATACAACACCTAATAACCTAACAGTATATCTTTTATATCTCTCTGATGAGATTTTGCCTAAATTATGATTTAATAAATGCTATTTTGATCTTTAGGCTTAATTGAAATGGTTGTTAGAGTGTATGTTGGATTTTCGCAGATAATAAATTTTCAATTTTATTAAATGTTATATCTCCATTTTCGTAATTTTCTTTTGAATGACTATAAACCATGATTTATATTTAGACCTATCATTGTGTGAATAATTCATTTGATATTACTATCCCTTAATGAGGCTAATTTTACCACTAACTGAATATAATATATATATATATATATATATATATATATATATAATGCATATATATATATATAATATGTGTATATATATATATACGTATATACATACATATATCACCATCATCATCATCATCGTTTAATGTTTGTCTTCCATGTTGGCATGGGTTGGATGGTTTGACTTAGGACTGGTAAGCTAGGAGGCTCCATTAGGCTCCAATCTGATCTGGAAAGGTTTCTACAGCAGGATGCCCACCCTAGTGCCAAAGAGTGTAGTGGGTGCTTCTTACATGTCACTAGCATGGGAGCCAGTCAGGTGGCACTAGTATCGACCACACTCGATTGATGTTTTTTACGTGCCACCAGCATGGGTGCCACTCAGGCAGCACTGGCATTGGCCACAGCTATGATTTCACTTGACTCAACAGGTCTTCTCAAACACCGCATATTGCCCAACAATTGAAGGGTACTTTTAGAGGGGCTCACTAGTTATATGACACTGGCATCAGCCATGGCTACAATCTCACTTGGCTTGCCAGGTCCTCTCAAGCACAACATATCTCCAAAGGTCTTGGTCACAGGTCATTGCCTCTGTAAGGCCCAACGTTTGATGGTTGAGCTGCACAACCTCATCCCAGGTCTTTCTGAGTCTACTTCTTCCACAGGTTCTCTCCACTGTTATGGTGTGACACTTCTTCACATAGCTGTCCCCACCCATAATTAACATATAACCATATCAGCACAGTCGTTGCTCTTGCACACCGCATCTGATGCTTATTATGTCTAACTTTTCTCTCATGGCGCTTACACTTTGTTATGTATGCACCCTGACATTACACATCCAGAAGAGCTTACTGGCTTCAATTCTTGCAAGCTTGTGCATGTCCTCAGTGGTCACAGTCCATGTTTCACTGCCATGTAGCATGGCTGTTTGCACACATGCATCATATAGTCTACCTTTCACTCTGAGCAAGAGGCCCTTTGTTACCAGCAGAAGTAGGAGCTCTCTGACCTTTTCCCAGCATATTCTTATTCTAGCAGCTATGCTCTCAGAGCACCCACCTCGGCTACTACCTTGGGCACCTAAGTAATGGAAGCTATCAACTACTTCTATTTTTCCCCCTGGCATGTGGTAGAATCTGTTTTCTGTACATCTTTGGTGTTTATTGCCCCTATGCATCTGCCACACACAAAAACTGTCTTCCCATTTAACCTTTATTTGATATTGTGTTACCTCTTATGTGTCCATAGCTTGCATCAGGTGCATCTTATGGAGTTTCTACCTGTACCTTTTCTACAGATCAGGCAGGCCATCTACCTGGCGGGATTTGTGATTTGTTTGCTTTCCTACTAAGACTTTTGTTTTTGCTAGATTGACTCTAAGGCCCTTCGATTCTAATCCTTCTTCCCACACCTGAAACTTCTCCTCTAGTTCTGATAGTGACTCAGCAATTAGAGCAAGGTCATCAGCATAGAGGAGCTCCCAGGGTCATCCTGTCTTGAATTCCTCTGTTATTGCCTGGAGGTCTATGATAAATAGTAGAGGGCTAAGGACTGAACCTTGGTGTACCCCTACCTCCACCCGGAATTCTTCACTGTACTCGTTGCCAACCCTCACCTTACTGACAGCGTCCCTGTACATGGCTTGCATGGCTCTCACTAACCATTCATCCATCCTTAGTTTCCTCATTGACCACCAGATAAGGGATTGAGGGACCCTGTCAAAGGCTTTCTCCATGTCAACAAAAGCCAGGTACAGAGGTTTGTCTTTGGCCAGGTATTTCTCCTGAAGCTGTCTTACCAGAAATATAGCATCAGTGGTGCTTTTCCCTGGCACAAACCCAAACTGCATCTCATCTAAGCTGACTCTCTCCCTAATTAGTTGGGCTATGACCCTCTCCGTGACCTTCATTACCTGATCTAACAACTTGATGCCTCAGTAATTATTTGTATCTAAAGCGTCATCTTTTCCTTTGTAGCAGTTGACTATAGTGCTGCTACACCAGTCATTGGGTATGACTCCTTCGTGTATCACCTGGTTAACTATACGGGTGACTAGGCAATAGCCGACCCTGCCAGATATTTTGAGCATCTCTGCAGTGATTCCTGATGGGCTGGGGGCTTTCCATGTCTTCTTACTCTTAATTGCTTTATCTACCAAGGTACTGTCAACTAGCTTTGAAAGGGCCCTCCAATCTCAATATATATATATACATATTAGGTTAGCAACTAAGTTCCCACCGTTTTTTTAAATAAAAATTTTTTAAAAGGCTTAATAAAAAATAACAACTAATTAATCAATAATGTATTCACCCTTGTTGTTTACAACTTCTTCCCAATGTTCACCAAGATTTTCTATACTTCATTGGTAAAAATCACCCGATTTCGACTCGAAAAATTGATCCAACCAAGCTCTTAATTCTGCATCAGTATTGAATGAAACTCTACGCATAGCATTTGAAAAGGACCAAAAGAGGTGGAAATCCATTGGTGCCAAATCAGGAGAGTATAGCAGGTGTGCAGCACTTCCCAGCCATGTGTTTGAATGGCTTCCTTGGTCATATTGGCAATATGAGGGCGGGTGTTGTCGTGCAGCAGAAGAACTCCATGCTGCCGATTAGGTCTTTTCTCTTGGATAGCTGTGTTGAGTTGTTCCATCTGTTCAACATAAAGTTCCACGTTGACCGTTTGGTTCCTTTCAAGCAATTTGTAATGGATAATCCCTTCCCAGTACCACCATACACGCAACATCATTTTACGTGGATGAAGATCTTGTTTCACACACAGTGTCGCTTGTTTATCGGGGCTAAGCCATTCCTTACGCTGCTTCATATTGATGTACAGGCACTGTTTTTCGTAGCCAGTAATGATTCGGTAAAGAAATTGTTGCTTGCATCCACGAGTTGAGCGGTGACGAGCAAGAAACTAATGTAGATTGTGGCTTGTTAATTTTTGTTGCATGCGGAACCCATGCTCTATACTTCTGAACCTTTCCATCAAGTGAAGATGCTCCTCTATAGCAGTGTAGGGGCATTCCATTTTTCTCTGCCAGTTTCTTTGTTGTTTAACAAGAATTTCCGTGCAAAAGTTGGTTTAATCGCTCTTCATCAAACTCAACTGGATGGCCATAATGAGGTGCATCTTTGAGGTCAAAGTTTCCATTTTTGAACTTCACATACCTATCACGAGCAGTTCTTTAAGCTATGACACCTTCTCCATACACAACACAAATGTCACGAGCAGCTTTTGCGGCCTTAGAACCTTGATTAAAAGCAAAAAGAAGGAGGTGTCGAAAATGCTTGTTTTTCTTAACTTGACATTCCATTTTAATGATCTGAAAATAAACAAAAATTAACTGAAATTAACTAGAAAAAAAAACAAAATAGATTCCAAAATGATTCAAAAATAGAATTCTCTAAAAAAATAAATTCCAAAATTTAAAAAAATGGCGGAAACTTAGTTTTCAACCCAAATATCTTTATAATATAAATTGGACATGGTCAATCATTGTATTCTTTTTTTGTCTTGCGGTTCACAGCCAAACGGCTGGGTGGATTCACATGTAAAATGGCACACATGTGAAAACATGTGCATAGATTGGAATGTGGTTTGTAATTTTTTTCTTGCCCACATACTTACCGAGAAAATCGATTAAAACCTTTTCTAATGGAATTTCCCTGTTTGTTCAGCCATTAAAACATCCAGTTGCTCACACAGCCGGCATATACCATTTCACTAGCAACAAGGGGAGTACAGGATGACAGTCAGCCAAAACTTTCACTACACTGTCTCTCTTCTTTCACCTCTTTGTGAGGTAAATAATCTTAATCTTTAGTTACAGTTTCTCATTCAAATTACATAATAGACAGAATTGACGGATTAAGACAGTAGGGTGTTTTGAGGGAGATTTGTCTGCTATTTCAACCAGGTCTACCTACCATGTAGAGGTCTGAACTTAATTTTCATTCACATATTTGCATTTCAAAAATTTAACATAATCTTTTCCATTAATCAACTATCGTAAAAATTTTATATGATGACCTCACATTTTCTATGCATGTGTGTGTACCTTAAAAGACATCAGTCATCACGACACACCTTCACTCACTCGCTCTATCTCTCTTTCTCACCCTCTTTTTTCTCTCGCATACACATGCGAAAGCACACACACACTCACACACATGCGCACACAAATACACACATACATACACACACACACACACACACACACACACACACACAAATACACACATATACACACACACACACACACGTATCCATTTCGTATATCTTCTTTCAATTTCTGCTCTCGGCAAATAAAATTTTTTACGGATACAACTGCGTACAAAAATAGGGATTAATGTATAATTTCTTTCTGTGTTCATAATTAAATCCCCGTTTTACTAATTTGAGATAAACAAACTCTCATTTCCTCATCAACACAAAGGGTCTTGGAGACTAATGCCTCTCTGTGTATAAAATAGTGCATTGATATAATATTTGAATTTATCTTTCTGATGGTTGCTGCCAAGCCTCTCACTTTCCTTGTCATACTTGGGGCACCATCCATGCAAATTCCAATACAAGAATTCCACGAAATCGTAACCTTTTCAAAATTCTCAGGCAGGGCTTGAAAAATATCTTCCTCTTTAGTACATTCTGAAAACGATAAAATGGTGAAACAGGTCAGTTCATCTCAAATTCTTTGTAAACTCCTAAATATATCTTCTTCTGTGTATATATATACACCACCAAAATATGAACTTTTTGAACTTATAATTTTCAGTGTATATATATATAGATACTTCCTAACAAACATGATTTTTAATGAAATCCTAATATTTTTTATAAACTTTTTAATATTTTCTCAAGATTTTTCCTATCCAGTTCAGAAATTCAGCATGTAAATATTGCATTGAAAAACCCTTTTGGATAGAATTAGTCAAAGGCTTTGAGGTATTCTGAAAATAAGAATTAATTCACATTCTCTCAAAAGTTTATAGGAAAATTATTATGACATCAACAACATATGATTTTCATTGGTAAGAATAAAGCTTCTAAAATGGATATAAAAGTTTGAATGATTGCTTTGGTCCAGTGGTAGAACATCTGTCAAGTCTACAGGGGAAATTAGATTGAGTCCTAAGACAGCCTTTCACTTATTTTTTTATCCAAAAGGGATTTCCAACCTAACATTTACATGCTCTTATTTATAACTTTATGTGTGTGTGTGCTTTGAGATCTGCTGTTCCAAAAAAGCACTGTTTCAAATTCTCTTCAAAGTTTATAAAATTTTTGACATCAAATCTAAATAAATTGTAAATGAAAAGAAATGTATTAAATCTATGGTGAAAGAGTATAGAAAATAAATGTTTTCCAATCATATTCTAATAATTTCATTTTTAATTCCCCTCCTTACATAACAATTATTCTTTTATGTTTATTAATTTAGAAATTTTGTTGCCATTAATGTCAAGATTTTTCTGTTACCTTCTAGGGGTACGTTGGAACATTGCAGCTTTATTCAGTGAGATGAATTACTTTCCTGATCAGTTTTTCAAAATAAAACCTGATGTGATACGCTATATAAAATTTAGAACAAATTCTAGAACATCAAATACATCATTCTTCCTTCCAAAGGAAATGAATACAGATTCAACAATAGAGTTATCGACTATTGACCATGGAAAATTTTGGTTAGACACAATTGTGAGTAATTTATTTTATTTATTTATTTTATTTTTTTTTTTTTGGTTTGAAAGGAGTATAAGTGGTTGACTTGACTTCAATGTAATATTTGTTTGCAGGGTTTCTGGATTTAAGTAAATGAGATATGTTACAGACATGTATGCACATATATAATTCAGTAAAACACACATATGTATTAATAATTTCTTTTTAGAAAGTAGATGATTTGGATGAATCACTCAACATCACTTTTCTGTGTTCACTTTATGCTAGGTCTAATTTTTTCTTTTTTATTAAAATGGATAATAGCAAAGCACTTTTTCAATTCTGTAGTCTCAATCACCTTAAAAACCGTTTTTATTCACAGTCAAAAGAAATATCATTAGTTATGTAAGTTGTGTTATGTTAACATGTTGAAATATTGATTTCAAATTTTGGCACAAGGCCAGCCCATTTTGGGGAAGGGAGTTAAGTCTATTTCATTGACCCCAGTACTTATTTTATCAACCCCTGAAAGGATGAAAGGTAAAGACAACTCCAGTGGAATTTGAACACATAGCATAAAAATGAACGAAATGCCACTAAGCATTTTCCCTGTGTGCTAATGATTCTGCCAGCTCACCACCTTATCATGTTGAAATATTAATAAGGGAAAGCAATTAATTCAAAAATGTTTGTTTATAACACTAAACACTTTTAATATACCCCCCCCCACTCGCTTCCAAATATGTAATGAAGAAATACGCACAGATCATGAACGGTTAAAGTTAAGAAATTCTTCTTTCAGCCTCGCTTTCCTCTACCTTCTATCTTTGCACGTATCATCATTATTCTTTCATTATTCTTCGATTACTCTCTCATTATATTGTTCTTTCAGTACTCTCTCATTATATTATTCTTTCTTTCTTTCTTTCTCTCAGTATTCTCTCATTACTCTGTCTAGCTCAAATATGTTTATCGTTTAGTCTTGTCTCCCTGTTGCTCCCGGTTCATAGCCACTTATCTTTCCCCTAAAAATCTCACTTTCTCAGATTTTTCAAACCTACTTTCTTGCTCACACGATTAACAGAACCTCTTCCTACTTTATGGACTAGTTAGATTGCCTGACAAACTCAGATGTTACCTTTTTTGCCCCAAGTCTATATTAGTTATCAAATAATAATTATTATCGACACTGCCGTCCCCTTTCAACTATGCTAGTCAAAGTTCCTCACACCGCTTCCTCCAACCTCCTCCACCCCTCCATCCCCTCCACCCCCTCCACCCCTGAGCGCCACTAACCAGATCTGTGGCTGGTGCAAAGTCCTCTCTCGTCCCAAGGTATGGGTGGAACAGTGTTGTAGACAGGGCTATTAGAGAAAAGAGACAGACTTGGAAGGACTGGAAGAATGATGGTAGCAGGGAATTGTATCAGACTGCCAAAAGGAAAACTAGGAGACAGGTCTATCTAGCCAGAGGGGAAGCAGATAAGAAAAAATTTGCCGATGTTCTGCGCCGTGAGGACCAAAGACTGGAGGTGTTTCGCGTTGCAAGACAGTGTGTGAGAGAGAATTGTGATGTGGTAGGAGAGAAGTGTGTTCGCATGGAAGATGGTTCACTTGCGCTAAACGAGGATGCAAAGAGAGAGGTTTGGAGACGCCACTATGAAAGGTTGCTGAATAAAGAAAATGAATGGGATAAAGAGAGTCACCGAGTTGACAGTTCCTTGGTAGTTAAGGCAATTAGAATCATGAAGACAGGGAAAGCCCCAGGCCCATCAGGAATCACCGCAGAGATGCTCAAAATATCTGGTAGTGTCGGCTATAGCCTAGTCACCCATATAGTTAATCAGGTGATACACGAAGGAGTCATACCCAATGACTGGTGTAGCAGCATAATAGTCAACTGCTACAAAGGTAAAGGTGACGCCCTAGATACAAATAATTACAGAGCTATCAAGCTTTTGGATCAGGTGATGAAGGTTATGGAGAGGGTCATAGCCCAACTAATTAGAGAGAGAGTTAGCCTAGATCAGATGCAGTTTGGGTTCGTGCCAGGGAAAAGTACTACTGATGCTATATTCTTGGTAAGGCAGCTGCAGGAGAAATACCTAGTCAAAGATAAGCCCCTGTACCTGGCTTTTGTTGACATGGAGAAAGCCTTCGACAGGGTGCCCCGATCCCTTATCTGGTGGTCAATGAGGAAACTAGGGATAGATGAATGGTTAGTGAGAGCTGTGCGAGCCATGTACAGGGATGCTGCTAGTAAGGTGAGGGTTGGCAACGAGTACAGTGAAGAATTCTGGGTAGTGGTAGGGGTACACCAAGGCTCAGTCTTCAGCTTCCTCCTATTTATCATAGTTCTCCAGGCAATAACGGAGGAATTCAAGACAGGATGCCCTTGGGAGCTCCTCTATGCTGATGATCTTGCTCTAATCGGTGAGTCACTATCAGAACTGGAGGAGAAGTTTCAGGTGTGGAAGCAAGGTTTAGAATCGAAGGGCCTTAGAGTCAATCTAGCTAAAACTAAAGTCCTAATAAGTAGGAAGGTAGACAAATCACAAACGCCTTCAGGTAGACGGCCCTGCTTGATCTGTAGAAAAGGTGTAGGTAGAAACTCTATAAGATGCACCAAGTGTAAGCTATGGGCACATAAGAGGTGCAGCAATGTCAAAGGAAGGCTAACTGAGAAGATAGCTTTTGTATGTGGCAAATGCTCAGGAACAATAAACACTGAAAATGCTCTGAGATCAACTTCTGTCACTTTCCAGGGAGAAAAACTAGAAATAGTTGATAGCTTCCGTTACCTAGGTGACCAAGTCAGCAGCGGGGGCGGGTGTGCTGAAAGTGTAACTGCTAGAGTAAGAATAGCTTGGGCAAAGTTCAGAGAGCTCTTACCTCTGCTGGTGACAAAAGGCCTCTCGCTCAGAGTAAAAGGCAGACTGTATGATGCGTGTGTACGAACAGCCATGCTACATGGCAGTGAAACATGGGCCGTGACTGCTGAGGATATGCGTAAGCTCGCAACAAATGAAGCCAGTATGCTCCGATGGATGTGTAATGTCAGTATTCATACTCGACAGAGTGTAAGTACCTTGAGAGAAAAGCTGGACCTAAGAAGCATCAGATGTGGTGTGCAAGAGAGATGTTTGCGCTGGTATGGGCATGTGGTGAGAATGGATGAAGATAGTTGTGTGAAAAAGTGCCACACCCTAGCAGTTGAGGAAAACCTGGGACGAGGTGGTGAAGCACGACCTTCGAACTTTAGGCCTCACTGAGGAAATGACTAGAGACCGAGACCTCTGGAAGTATGCTGTGCGTGAGAAGACCCGGCAGGACAAGTGAGACCATAACCCGTGGCCTTCTACATGGGATGTAGCCAGCCAACTTATGCATACCTTCCCTTCTTGGGACACAAAACTCTACTTGTGAAGACCTGTTGAGGCAAGTGAAAATCAGAATCGAAATTGATCAATGGAAATTGCAGCTGAGTTTCTAGTGCCAGTGGCACGTAAGAGAACAATCCGAACGTGACCGTTGCCAGCGCCGCCCCGACTGACCTCGTGCCGGTGGCACGTAAAAAGCACCATCCGTTCGTGGCTGTTGCCAGCCTCGCCTGGCCCCCGTGCTTGTGGCACATAAGAAGCACCATCCGATCGTGGCCGTTTGCCAGACTCGTCTGGCACGTGTGCCGGTGGCACGTAAAAAGCACCCACTACACTCATGGAATGGTTGGCGTTAGGAAGGGCATCAAGCCGTAGAAACATTGCCAGATCAAACTGGGCCTGGTGCAGCCTTCTGGCTTCCCAGACCCCAGTTGAACCGTTCAACCCATGCTAGCATGGAAAGCAGACGCTAAACGATGATGATGATGATGATGATGATGATGATAGATACATAACATACAATTTGTTAAATACATTATGTGTGTGAATTAAGAAATAATAAATTGTCAAATGTTTCTTTATAAATTAGAATATAATTATCAGTTACTACAGGAACAATCTCTAAGAGAGAAGGTTAAAGGTTAAAAATTATATTATCAGATATGGATGGAAAGGATGAAAACTATTTTATCAAATGTGAGCCAACAGACACATGGCCTCTGGCTGTAATAAGAAAAAAATCACAAAGAAACTTGAATAACAGGGTTTTATAAACCCACCAAGAAGTTCTAGAATATTCCAGTAAGCTTTTAGGTGTGAAAATTCAACTTTTCTTTCTTTACTTTCACTGATGTAACAGGTGCTTGGTTGGATATTACCAAATATAATATTCTTTTATTCACCATTGGCAATATTCTTTAGTCAATATAGCCAAATATGTAAGGCAGTGGGCTGGCAGAATTGTTAGCATTCCAGACAAAATGCTTAGCAGCATTTCTTCTGTCTTTGTGTTCTGAGTTCAAACTCTGCCAAGGTTGACTTTGTCTTTCGTCCTTTTGGGGTCAATGAAATAAGTACCATTTGAGTACTGGGGGTCAATGTAATACATATGTGTGTGTCCCTATATATCAAGTTGAGTAAAAAGTAAGCAACGTTTTGAACCATGAAGAATTTGTACTGGATTTTTGCAGAATTTTGAATTTTTTAAAAATATTTTATTGCAATTTTCTGATAATACAGACATTGACTTTCTCAAATGCATCAATAAAGTAACATTGATATTCTTTTCACCATTGTTACAATCATCTGAAATGGAACTGTCAAACTATTTCAGCAATTTTGCTATTCAACTTCAAAAAAGGGCATAAAGAAGCTGAAACTGCTTGTGATATCAACAAAATGTTTGGTGAGGAAATGACCAGTGAGTGGTCAGCTCAAAAATGGTTTAAACTATTTCACAGTGGAGAACTGAGCCTTGAAGATCATGAGCAAAGTGGACGCCCATCTATTATTGATGATGGTCAATTAAAGATTGTCATTGAGAAAGATCCATGTAAAACCACTTGAAAACTAGCAAAAGAACTTCAAGTTAGCCAGAAACTGCCTGCAACCATTTGCATGCGATTGGAAAATACAAAATTCTCAACAAATGGGTACCACACGATTGGAATGAAAATCATAAAACTTGCAGATATGAAACTGGCTCATTGCTTCTTCTCTGTAACCAGACCGATCCATTTCTCAATCACATTGTAACTTGTGATGAAAAGTAGGTTCTGTACAATAATAAAATACGTTCTTCATAGTGGTTGGACCAAAATGAAGCACCAAAATTTTCCTTAAACCTGAGCACTTCAAAAAGAAGGTTATGGTGACTGATTGCTGCTGTACTGCTAGACTCATCCACTATAACTTCTTGAAATCCAGAAAGACCATTACTGCAGAAACATATTGCCATGAAATTGCCAAAATAAACGAAAAACTGCTCCTCCTCCATTCCAGACTGATCAGCAGGAGAGGGCCAATCATTCTTCATGGCAATGCTTGACTACACGTTTCACTAATGATGCTCCATAAGTTGGGGAAATTTGGCTACAAAGTTCTTCTCCACTCAGCTTATTCCTCAACCCTGTCTCCTACTGACAACCACTTTTTCAAGCACTGTGAAGGTTTCCTATGAGAGGAGTTCAAAAATCAAACTGATGCTGAAAGTGCATCCAAAAAGTTTATCAGCTCCAGAACTCCAGATTTTCATGTTAACAAACTTGTAACTCAGCAAAAATATGTTGATTGTAATAGTGCTTACTTAAGATGAATAAAATTTCTGCATTGTTCAAATATATTGTGATGAATTTCATGTTGCAAAACGTTGCTTACGTTTTACTCAGCCTGATATATATACATATACACATACATACATACTTATACCTATATCTATTTATCTATCGATATATATATATATATATATATATATATATATATAAATATATCATCATCATCATCATCATTATCGTTTAATGTCCGCCTTCCATACTGGCATGGGTTGGATGATTTGACAGGTGCTGGCCAGGTAGAAGACAACACCAGGCTTCTGTGTCTGTTTTGGCATGGTTTTTACAGCTGGATGCCTTCCTAACACTAACCACCCTGTAGAGTGGATGGAGTGCTTTATACGTGGCACCAGCACAAGCAAGATCAGTTTTGGCATGGTTTCTACAGCTGGATGCCCTTCCAAATGTCAATCACTTCACAGTGTGGTCTTCGCTTTTTATGTGGCACCAGCACTGACAGAGTCACCAAGTAACTTGCAAGGCAAGGAATTTTGAGAAGGTACAGGGTATTGGATTGGGAGATCTCATGTCAGATGATGAAAGGTGTGACAGAAAGACAGAGAGGCAGAAATAGGTATCTTGCTATAGAGGCTACCCAACCAGAATGAGAGAAGAGAGAGACAGAGGAAGAGAGAGAAAGAGAGGGAGGAGATGAGAGAGGCAAGAGAATGAGAGTGAGGGGGGAGGGAGAGGAGAGTAAGAGGAAAAGAGACCAAAAGGAAGAGATAGAGGGAAAGAAACAGAGGTAAAGAAAGATGCATAGATATAGAGAGAGATAGATAGAGAGAGAGAGGAGAGAGAGAGAGAGAGAGAGATTTTAATGTACACAATATATAAAAGATCTACTAATAGTTTCATGCTGTAAAGATATAATAATTTTGCAGATTTATATAACACAAGTGAAATCTGTAAATATTTCATGGAATTCATGGTAAACCTATTGGGTTATTTCAGAAAACTTTATCCAAAAAACCTGAAAGTGTACCTTGTGTCTATATGGAAAGATAGTTGCTCATCTGCTATTCAGTGAAATGTAAAAGAAACTGGAATACGATGATTACGTAATGCACTTTGTATATACACTTTATATACTTTATGCACAAATTTATAGACTTAATTCACTGCACTCAAAATAAATATTCACTTTTATTTTTCCATTTTTACCATAAAGAAAAAAATATCCAATACATATGATACAACCTTTAGTTAAATTGCATACATCTGCCATGTAAATAATCATGAATATTTCACGGAATTGTACTTAGGTGCATGTGTTAAGTGATAGGTGATATATAAAAACTTAGTTCAATTAAAAAACAATACACTTTTCACTATCCAATCACCACTGCCACCTCCACCACCATCACCACCACTGCCATCTCCTCCTCCACCACCGGTGTCACTCTCTCACTCCCTCTATCTCTCCTTCATCTCCCCCTCCCCCTCTCGCTTTCTCTCTGCCTTTATTTAACATCACCATCAGAACACCACCCGTTTGCTCTGCCTTCAACTAACTTTTTCAACCACATAATAAATATTACATTCCCTGTTCCCCACATCATGGACTCTTCCCTCTCTCCCACATTTTCTTCCTCCTCTTTCTGTCTCACTCTTTGCCTTATCCTCTTTTCTCTCTCTCCTCTTTCTTTCTCCTCTATTTCCTTTCAACTAATCATGTAAAAATGTTACAATTACATTCTCTCCATCTCATGTCATGGACGCTTCTCTCTCTCTTTTTCCTCCCCTCTTTTTCTCTTTACCTTGTTTTCTCTCTCCCTCTTTTCTTTCTCCCTCTTTTTCTCTAATCATGTGAAAACATTACCAACAGGCTAAGTAATGCAATAACAAGCAGTATTATTATAAGATGCCATTTGTCTCCAAGAAATCTGTCTGGTTTAGTACATACCATGTGACTTATTTGAAAACCAGAATGCTGATCTATGAGAAAACATGAAAATATATGAGAAAAACTGAGAAGAAAAACATGAAGAAGGTTCGTGTAAAAGTGGAATGAGAAAAAAGAAAGAAAAGTAAGGAAACCAAGTCTTTGTTCCCTTTGTTTGTAGAAATCATGATTAATCAATCTGGCGTAGAATAATATAACAGAGAGGAGGCCAAAGTCTGTGAGATAGCTACCCAATATGAAGAGGGTGGTGTTTTCCAGTTTGATAGAAGAAACTTGTCCATATGCATGCATTTGCTAAAAGTTTTGGTTCTGGAATTCAGTGGTGTTTGAATCTAAAAAGAATGTGTGACCTTTTAACTTGGCATAACTTGCATCTCTTTGATCCATGCATATATGGCATAGATTTCTCCATGATTCTCCCTGTGATTGTATGTGGCATGCAGTTGGTTTTCAAATCTCATATATGGTTATCCATGCAGGCACATGGACAAGTTTGTTTTGTTGAAATGGAGGAAACCACCCTATCTGGATTGAGTCGCTATCTCAAAGGCTCTGGCCTCCTCTCCATTATATTATTCAACTCAACTTAGATTAATTATGATTTCTACAGCCAAAGTTGATGAAGCTCTTAGTTTTCCTACTTTTCTGTCTTCTCATTCTACTTTTTGCTTCAACCTTCTTGTTTCCCATTTTTCTCAAGTTTTCTCATAGACTAGTGTCCTGGTTTTCAAAAATGGAGACACACAGCATGTTATATACATCTGCCAAATTATTGTATCTCAACAGCATGAAACTATTAGTAGCTCTTTTTCAAAATGTGTAATTAAAATGACATTTATCTCTCATTAGATAGAACATTTTCTTTGCTGAATCTACCTAGAATGGAACAGTAACTTGTGGTGAGCGAGAACTCAGGGTGGACTTCAGTGTCTACCTTCACAGCTTGCCACGACTCTTGGCAAGAGAGGCAGAGTGCTGTGAAGGTGCCATCATGGTGGTGGAAGTGAGGGATGCGATGGCAGGATACTTGAGGGACAAATCGCTGGGTTTGGATGGTCTGCCCTACAAGTTTTACAAATGTATGCCAGACTTGTTTGGAAATGTCTTGGCAGCAGTGTACAGCAACTGGCAGTAGAATGGGAGCATCCCCAGTTTTGTGAGCTGAGGAGCCGTAATGCTGCTGAAGAAAGATCCAAACAAGGGGGACGTAATAGATAACTTTCAGCCCATCACTCTGCTCAATGCAGACTTGAAAATTTTGGCCAAGAGGTTGGTGCATGTAATCGAGAAACTGGTCAACAAGGTGCAAAAGTGTGCCATGCCAGGCTGGAGCATCCATGAAAACCTCCATCTGATGTGCTACATCGTAGACAGGGTATTTAAGGAATCTTTATGGGTGGGGCCCTGATCAATTTAGATCAATCCAAAGCTTTCGATAGGGTAGACCATCAATACTTGAAGGCTGTCCTCAGCAGCCGGTTTTGGTCCTGTATTCTGCAGCCAGATGGCTGCTTTGTACAGAGGCATCCATTTAGTAATTCGCATGAATGGGCATCTATTGAGACCTTTCGACATTGCACGTTTGGTCCGTCAGGGATGCCCCCTCTCACCACTTCTGTATGTATTGACTCTCAAGCCACTACTGTGCAAGCTGCTGACACTGAGGGGTATACCGTGAGAACTGGGGTGCAGGATGAGTGTGTCCACATATGCGGACGACGTCACTGTCATAGTGTCTAGCCACGAGCAGATCAAGCTGGTTGGTGAGACACTGAAAGACTACAAAGAGATGACAGGAGTGAAAATCAACCTGGAAAAGTTGGTGGGCTTGTGGCTCGGCACCTGGAGAAGCAAGCCCATGCTGTCCAGCAGCACCACAGTAGTGGGATGCTGGATGGACGGGCCAGTCAAGTTGCTTGGGGTCTGGTTCGGTCCGGACCTGCAAATGGAGAAGAACTGGGATGAGATAATGAGTATGGTGGCCACTCTCTCCCCACAATGGGCCAAGAGGAAGCTGTCCCTAAAAGGTCATCTACTACTGCCTCCCCGTCGTGCCTTGTCCCGACCCTACCATCACCAAACTGGAACACATCCTCTTCTGCTTCTTGTGGAAAGGAAGCGTTCAATGGTCAGGTGATCCGTTTGTTGTCAAAACCATCTGAAAGGAGGGCTGGGCATGCCATAGTTGATGATACGCAGACACGTGCTGAGAGTGCAACATCTCCGGCTCTACGTAGACGATGGTGAACAGGTGTGATGCGCTTTCCCACATCTCATGTCATGGATCAAGAAGAGCTCAAGGAAGGGCAAATGGCACCACGAGTGTCGCGTTGCTCTTGAGCAACTAAGCCATCCCGGGTTGACCTTGAGCGACTGCATCACAACCAAAGCATTCTATAGGGGATTAGTAGAGGGGAGCACCTATTCAAGACGACTTTTGGGCCGGGATCTATGGGCAACTTCCAGAGATCTCTGGCCTGGCATTGCTACCGAGAAGCGCTACCCATTCAGGATAAGCTCTATAGATACGGCTCGAGAAACACGGACACATCTGAATGGATTAGAGACAAACACTTTCCTCTCTGGTCAATCTCTCATCAACTTTTTCAAGTATCACTTGAAAAGGAAGGTGAGAGTAGAGAGGCAAGTTTTGTCTAGCGAATGTTTCAAAACAGATGGCTGAATGTAGCAAGGATGGCATGTATGAATGACAAAGCCACCTTGAGCATGATCCTATCAACTGGAAAAAATTTAAAACAGAGAGTTACTTGTAAATAAATATGTTAATACGTGACATTATTTCCCAAGGTTACCGTGGTCTTTACATAGGTTTTTCTTTCCACGGATAAACCTCCCAATTTCTTAGGAAATTTTTGTACTATTTTGATTATAATTTTGTGTATATCCCAAACGATTTCGATCCCTTTCAATCATTGTCCCTATTTTTGTTTCTTTTTTTACTTTGTTTTCACCCACTTCGAAAAGAAAAACTCGACATTGTATTTGTCCCCTCTGTGTTAAGCCCTGTGTGGCCAATAAAGAAAGTTAATTATCTATCTATCTCATCATCATCATCATCGTTTAACGTCCACTTTACATGCTAGCATGGGTTGGACGATTGACTGAGGGCTGGCAAACCAGATGGCTGCACTAGTGCCAGTTTTTGATCTTGATCTGGCAGAGTTTCTACAGCTGGATGCCCTTCTTAACGCCAACCACTCCGAGAGTGTAGTAGGTGCTTTTACATGCCACCGGCACGGGGCCAGTCATGCGGTACTGGCAACGACCTTGCTCGAATCTTTTTACACATGCCACCGGCACGGGTGCCAGTAAGGCGATGCTGGTAATGATCACACTTCATTGATGTCTTTTACGTACCTCCGGCACGGAGGCAAGATAGCCGCTTTGGCAATGATCATGCTCGGATGGTGCTCTTAATACCCTACTAGTACGGGGCTCAAGTGCCAGTAAGGTGACGTTGGTAATGATCATGCTCGAATGGTGCCTTTTAAGTGCCACTGGCATGGAAGCTGGTTAGCCACTCTGTCAATGATCACACTCGTATGGTGCTCTTTGCACCCTGCTAGCACGGACGCCAGTCATCGAATTTGATTTTGATTTTGATTTCACTTGCCTCAACAGGTCTTCGCAAGCAGTGTTTTAGTGTCCAAAGAAGGAAAAGGTATGCATAAGTGGGCTGGTTACGCTCCTGGCATAGGCCACGAGATTATGGTCTCATTTGGCTTACCGGGTCTTCTCACGCACGGCATATTTCCAAAAGTCTCGGTCAGTAGTCATTTCCTTGGTGAGGCCTAAAGTTCGAAGGTCATGCTTCACCACTTCATCCCAGGTCTTCCTGGGTCTACCTCTTCCACTAGGGTGTGGCACTTTTTTACACAGCTGACCTCATCCATTCTCGTCACATGACCATACCAACGCAGTCATCTCTCTTGCACACCACATCTGATGCTTCTTAGTTTCAACATTTCTCTCAAGGTACTTACACTCTGTTGAGTATGCACACTGACATTACACATCCATCGGATCATACTGGCTTCATTCCTATCTTTATATATATATCAGTTTGTTAGCTATATATTTGTTCTTCTATGATTGCATGAGTTAGATGAATACCTATTACGAAGGCATTGCTTTACAACTGGGTGTTCTTCTTGTCAATCCTTACTTGTGTTTTAGATGAGAGAAATTTCATTCCACTTGTCTTAGAAAGTGCAGAGATACTGGACAACTTTCTGGCAAAGAATAGTCAACAAACCTCACCATATCTAGCTCACCTCTGTGCAGAATGTAATCAGTTACATGGACACACACATGATAGGGAGACTCTCATGTTCTTCATAAGACTAAGAGGTCATCTTCACCCTATGCTATCTTCAGTTAATTGCTAATCCAATTAAAAAGTACGCTAGTTGCATTTTGTCATATTACCAAAATTAATGAGATTTCCTAGTTTATGCTGTGTGTCTGTTCACTTAATGCAATGTGAGAAAGCGGGTGAATGATAGAGCGGTGGTGGGAGAAACTAGGATGTGTTTGCGTAAAGGAGAAGTGTATGGTGGCAGTAACAGAAAGACTAAGGTGAAAGGTGGATGAAGAGAAGGTGAAGAGGAGAAGGAAGAGTGATGGGTGGGTGAAGAGAAGAGTGAGAAGACTGAAGAGAAGAGTGAAGGAAGAGTGACTGTATAGAAAGGAAGGATGGGATGGTTGTAGGTGGGATTGAGACTAGATGGTTCCAGTGTCATCTTTCATAAGACAGGCTGAATGGCACAGAGTAAGGAGAGAGGGTGAGTATCTGAAAGACAAGAGGCTAGACAAAGCCAACAGCATCCCTACATTAGCTGCTTGGTACAAAGAAAAGGAAGGATTCACTACTATCCTTAGTTACACATACACCAGAGCAGAGTGACTAAAAGAAATGAATGGTGAACTGAGTGTGAGTAATAGAGAGATGAATGGGACAGAGCTGATAAAGAGGTGAGATGGTATATAAAAAGGCAGGGTAGATAGCCTATGTAGACACAAAAGGGGATATAATAGGGAAACGACCCAAATGTAGACATATTATATCTACCAGACTCCATCACTACCTCTGTTTCTACATTCAGTTCTATATGAATTTATGATTTAGAATAGAGTAATATTTTCAAGTTGAATATACTCAGATGACAAGACCAGGCTCCTTCCCTGCTGCCATTATTTGTGAATTTATATAATTCTTCTATGTTGTTTTAATTTCTTAATGAGTAAATCTGAACAGCTCAGCTCCTGTAAACACGGTCTTGCTTGACTATAAAGCTATCAATATTTGGGGAAAAAAAAGACTTTATGTGAAGTAGAGATAGAATTGCTGAATGGATGGATAAATTAGATATTTCTCATCTTTGTAATTACAAGATCAAGAACAAATTGACTCATCTCCAAACTCATGTAATTCCTGGACACATAATTTTATATTTTTCTATTTTCCTTTTACTTTAGGTCACACTGAAGAACATGGAAACTTCCAAAATATATTCCTGTCTATATCTTAATTATACTTCTCAAATTCCTTTCCACGAGTGTTCATTGATAAATGGTAAGTTGATGAAAGATATTTCTTATTTCACTTTATTAGAAATTATGAAATAGGTCTGCCTTTCTGCCTGTGTGACTTTTACTTGATGTTATTGTTAAAAAGGTGAGTGAGCAAAATGAACTATAAATGACTGTATTGATGTTACCACAAAGAATTAAATCCTCCCATTAATGCCAGTTTCCAAAGCCACATTCATGATAATATTTCCTTAGTAGAAGGAAGCAAGCTGGCAGAATCATTAGCACATTGGGCAAAATGCTTAATGGCATTTCGTCTACCTTCTGAGTTCAAATTCTGCCATGGTTGACTTTGCCTTTCATCATTATGGAGTCAATAAAATAAGTACCAGTTGCAGACTGGGGTCAATGTAATTGACTTATTCCTCCTCAGAATGTGCTGGCCTTATGCTAAAATTTGAAGCCAATATTTCCTTGGTAGTGTTTGGAATTTTGCTTCTTAAATACATGATTTCATGTTCAATCTCACAGTCTGGTACATTGGACAAGTGTCTTCTACTATAACCTCAGACACACCAAAGACTTGTGAGTGGATATGGTCAACAGAAACTGAAAGAAGCCCATTGTATATATGTATATACATACATATACATATACATATATATATATATATATATATATATATACCCAACCCATGCCAGCATGAGAAACATGTTAAATGGTGATGATGAGGATGAAGATGATACATATGTATGTGTGTGTGTGTGTGTGTGTGTGTGCATTCCCCAGCAACAGTTGATGTTGGCGTGTTTACATCTCCATGGCTTAGTGGTTTGGCAAAAGAGACCTATCAAATAAGTACCAGGCTTATAAAAAATAAATAAAGTATTAGAGATAATTTATTCAACTAAACTTTTACAAGGTGGTACCCCAGTATGGCCATAGTCTAGTGTCTGAAACAAGTAAAAGATAAAAAAAATAGTGAGACATATACTTACATCAGATTTGAAATGAAGAACACCACTTGTATGACAGTGGTGGTCATTTACAGTTATTGCTCAGACAAGGAAACACAAGCACCCTTTCCACACACACACACACATGTATACACATATATATATGTCAGTTTTCTTTCACTTTCTGTCTACCAATTCTACTCTCAAGTCTTTGCTTGGTCAGAGGCTATCATAGAAGGCATTTGCCCAAGGACCCACCCAAATAACCTTCCTCAAATCTGAACCTGGAATATTTAAGTTTAAAAGTCAAAACCACTGATGAATAACAGTATTTTTGGTAATAATAACCAGAGCTATTTTGATTAGATTCCTGAACTCTATTATAATACCCCTCTAACATTTTTTCCAGTTAATTATCTTTGACATTAGTTTATGAGAGGCAGAGAGAGCGAAAAACAAAGAAGAAACTTTATTTTAGCACCTAAAGGCATCATGGAATATTCTAAAATGTTTTGGTGGACTTACAAAAATCCTAGAATTCAGCTCTCTGTAGAGACCCTTCTTGTTGCTACTGAAAGCCTTTTGTCTTTGGATCCTCAATGAAAACTATTTTATTGAAGATAATTTTCCTTCCTCAACTTCCTCTCCAAGAAATTATTCTTATTGTAACTGACAACTATGTTTTAATTTATATGAGATATTCTTGCTTCCATTTTTTGACATATTCATTAGATGTCTTGCAAACAACTTGTACATGCAAGTGCTACCAGTCAAAAACCCCACATACCGGAAGCCAGCATGTTTACATAAGGTTTACATAACGGTCAGTCTTTTGAGCCTGAGCAGCGACCATATTATGAGGAACCGTTAACTCGACTAGATTTACAACTTACCTTCTTTCACACTCAGTAGCAGAAAGGATTGACAAAAGCATAAATGACAAACTCTTCTTGCTCCCTTTCATTTATAGTCGTTGTTTGGATGAAGCAGAGAACACTTAGCTATAAAGATCATGTTTTAACCATTTGCTCTGATTGGTTACTTTTTAGGTGCAATTTGTCCCTTAGACAATAATGCCAAATTAACCGGTCAGCCAATCAAATACTCTCAAATGGATGGAAAATCCTTACATATCACTGTGGAGCCTAGCAACTTGAAATGAAATAATAATGAAATTTTTGTATACAGTGCTTGGGTGCACCACAACTTGTCAAAAGTGCATATAAAACATATGCAGTTATGTACAAATGTCTGGGAAATGAACAGTGTATGAGTCAGATACAGGCTTGCATGTGTATGGAGGGGAGAAAATCAGGTGTAGTGCTGGCGAATCTCAGGAAGCATGGAAGTTTTGATGGATGCAGTGCTCCGACAACTAACAACTGATGCTGGCAGTTTGTTCCTTGCTTCAGCAACTCTTAGCGTGAAAAAGTGGGAGTTGTGCTGTTTTCTGACTTTGTAAACATGTCCATGGGTGTTAGACAGGTGGAGTTTGAAAAGGTGCTCAGAGTTATTGTTAGTAAGAGGGTTATTAATTTTATGGGTGTCTGCCAAGTCAACTGCCAGACGTCGGAGATTCAACATATCCATGCCCAGGGAAGTAAGGCATTCAGAATATGGCAAATGCCTGATGGAGGTTATTCTCTTTGTTGCACGTCGCTGAATGGTTTCCAGATGATTAATATCCTGGGCAAGATAGGGGTTCCAGACCGGTGATGCAAATTCCAGGTGAGGCCGCACCATAGCTATATAAAGCCTCAGATAAATAGCTGGAGATCAACTCACAAAGGACTTAGTAAGTGA
Organism: Octopus sinensis; assembly: GCF_006345805.1. Lineage (NCBI taxonomy): Eukaryota > Metazoa > Mollusca > Cephalopoda > Octopoda > Octopodidae > Octopus > Octopus sinensis. The sequence goes on from NC_043008.1 coordinate 51,777,594, forward strand.
TGCCAAGACACCCTCAGCCTTCTTGGCAATTTTAGCAATGTGTTTTGTCCAACGCAAATCGCTGTCGACAATAATGCCCAGGTCATGTTCACAAGAAGACTTTTTGAGATTAGTGTTGTAGAGGGAGTAAGTAGATGCTGGGTGGTTTTTCCTCCCAAAATGCATGGTGGTACATTTGTCCACAGCCAGCTTGAGTTGCCAGTCCATGATCAACTTTCGCATTGTGTTCAATTCTGATTGCAATAAAGATCTATAGTGTACAGGATCTGTCCTCTTTATTTCAAGGTACAGCTTGATATCATCTGCTTATTTCAGCAGTGTGGAATTCTTTAAGTTGGCATCTATGTCATTAACATATGCAACAAATAAAAGGGGGCCAAGAACAGATCTCTGTGGTACACCAGATGTCACCTCATAGTGTGAAGAGTGCTCTCCTAGAACTGTGACGACCTCTTTTCAGCCGATAATGGACTTCAACCAGTTATAGATATAATCTCTTACACCCATTTCAGAGAGTTTCACCATAAGTCTTTTGTGTGGCACAGAATTAAAAGCCTTAGCAAAGTCCAGGCAAACAACATCCACCCAGGATCCACGATCAGTGTTATGGGTAATGTCCTCAAGAAACTCGATGAGTTGATTACAGCAGCTGGAGTTAGGAATAAATCCAAATTGTGACGGCTGGATGAGGCTATGAGACTTCCAGAAGTTCCAGAGGGTTTCCCTGATACAGGATTCCATCAGTTTGGCGATGCAGCTAGTAAGACTGACAGGGCAATAGTTGACAGGTGATGTTCGGTCACCTTTTTTGAACAGAGGGATAACACTGGACGTTTTCCACTGCTCTGGAGTAACACCATTGCCAAGACAGAATTGAAAGAATAGTGAAAGTTGGTTTAGAATAAAGTACCCACTGTGTTTGAGAAGTAGTTATGTAACACCATCAAGACCAAGAGAGGCATAGTTACATTTATTCTGAAGGTGGTGTTGTAGGTTACAGAGTCCAGTGTCAGAGGTGATGGAGATGGAACATTTTGATCTTCGACAGTAAAGATGCCTGCATAGCATCCAGCAATGATTTCTGCACATTCTTTGGGATTGTCAGTAATCTGGCCTGTGTGGGGATTGTGAAGGGGGCTAGCTGGAGAGTGAGGTCTCTGTTTTGAATGTACATACTTCCAGAACACTTTGCTGTCAGGCTTGGTTGCTATGCGCTGTTCAAATTCAAGCACTACCTTTTTTTGTCACCTACTTGAGATGGTTGGATGATCTATTGTGCTTTTTCCTGTTGATCTCTGATTTATGCATCTTGTATTCCTGTTCAGCATTACAGCATTCTTTCCTGGCACGTCGGACTGCTGCAGTCTCCCAAATTGCACTATTGGGTGGTTTTTTGTGCTTGCGTGGTACTGATGCTGCTCATGCCATCTATACTGAATTCAGAATGTTCTGAAGTATAGTGTTCACATCTCCAGAGGAATAAAATTCAAGCCAGTTTGGGAATTGCAGCTCGATACTATAAGAGCTCCAGTCTGCTTTATTCCAGTCAAAGCGAGCAGTTTGAAGATGGTTGTGGTTTTTGTTACAACCAATCAGAGACAAGTTGGCCATGATCATGGAATGATCAGAGTCACCTAAAGGTTCTTCAGTAGTGACACTAATAAATGTTTCAGGAGAAGCAGTAAATAGCAGATCCAAAGTGTTGTTACCCCTTGTGGGGGAGGTAACGACTTGGGACCAATTTGAATTCAGCACCAGTTCAAGTTAAATAGAAGAATTTCTCTCCGTTTAGGGAGTCTAGCTTGCGTTTGCACCAGGAAACTATTTGCTCACTTTCTGCACATTCCAACACAATGAAATTCATCACCGCTGATATCACTGCTACCAGCTCTTGCTGTATCTAATGCTGACATCGACAACATCATAATTCATCCTCACATATGTAAACTCACAAAGTGAATATAACTTCTAGTGTTCCCACAGAAACCTTCATTTACCTTATATGATGTTTAATGTTGTTTTACATTCATGTTGAATTATGCATCAATCTTATGTTCTCTTCAGAGAACACTTGTAATGTATGTATTACCAGTTCTTTTGGTGTAATAGATTTTTGCTATTCTTGTTTATGTCTCCTCACTTACATGTATATTCTAACAAGTCGCTCCTTAAATTTCGCACCTCTCTTGTTCGATAAACACTGAGTTAAACTTGCAAAGCTGTTTATTTTCTTCTTTCAAATTTTAATGTTTAGTTTAGCAGATTATCAAGCTCTCAGTTTGGTCTCCCTGCTAAAATTCATTATTCATTATTCATAATTGTATATTACATATATTATAAATGTTTAATGTTATTAAACATTGTTGATGATAATTCTTTCTTTTATCAATTATTTGACTCACTAAAGATAACACAACCATAAATGTTACAACTACCATTTCTTTATTTCTTTATTCTTTTGATACCAACCTGCCTGAAACTATTTAAGTTCTATGATACAAATTCCTTATTTTAAAGTGATCTGAATGAAACTCTTCTGTCAAAATTTCATATTAATTTATATTCCAAATAAATGCTTAAAAGAAACAAAGTTACTTAATAAATTCTTCATTATTCTCAAAATTAATTGAAACCAAGACATTGTATTTCAACAGAAACATGGTAAGAAAAAGGTTGATGTTAAGAAAATCAGTCATCTTTTGTTGAGAAATAACTCAAATCTCAAAATATCAAGTAATTCACCCTTTTTCAAAGCACATTTCTTTTTTTTTTTAATGTATTACAACTACTACACCATCTTTTTTATTGCTTTGTTTATTTTATTCTTTCTTTTCTAGATACTGTGTGGAAAATAGAACTAACTTCTCGCCAAGAACTAATTGGAGATATAAAAGAAGTACAAATGTTTGTTAGAGTGACTGGCAGAGAAACAAACATTTCACGAAGTCTGATGTTCAAAAAGTTAGCTTATCTCCCAACATTTTCTGCTTTTACCAATATTGGAAATATAAACATTGGTGAGATTGAAATATCCTTTGGAAACAAAAACAAATATTTTGACATATCCAAAGTGAGAACTTTTACCTTCTTGAATTCCATTAATATTTTAAAAAATTTTAATTGTTTATTTATTATTTATTATTTATTTATTTATTTATTTATTGTAATTGTTGCTATTATTAATGACTCCCTAGGTTTTCTCAGCCTTGACTGAGAAAACCTAGGGATCAAAGACTTTCCAGACATGGACATCAAGTTGTTTTCTCAGATGCATATACCTAAAGTCTTAATTCAGTCAGTCCTTTTTTCCTAAGACAATAATGGTGAATCTTAAAGGAGATTTGGTACCTATTTCTAGTAAGTCTAATAATCACATACAGGCTTACCTTATTTCCTGGAGTTATTTTGCATGTATCAGTGTGTGTGTGCATATATATATAGGAAGGTGTACTATCATCACCACATCAGCAGTGTCTTCACCACCACCATCATCATCATCATCATTCCCTCTTTGGATGCTGAGATATTTTGGATGGGTTTATCATACTATAAGACAATTATTATTCACAGTTAGTGTTCTCATTACATATGTGTGTGTGTGTGTGTGTCATCCGAACGTGGCTGTAGCCAGCACCGCATCGACTGGCCTCCGTGCTGGTGGCATGTAACAAACACCATCCGATCGTGGCTGTTGCCAGCCTCGCCTGGCCTCCGTGCCAGTGGCACGTAAGAAGCACCATCCGAGCGTGGCCGTTCGCCAGCCTCGTCTGGCACCTGTGTCGGTGGCACATAAAAAGCACCCACTACACTCACGGAGTGGTTGGCATTAGGAAGGGCATCCAGCTGTAGAAACACTGCCAGATCTGACTGGCCTGGTGCTGCCTTCGGGCTTCCCAGATCCTCAGTCGAACCGTCCAACACATGCTAGCATGGAAAGCGGACGTTAAACGATGATGATGATGATATATATATATGTGTGTGTGTATATGTATATGTATTTATATATATACATACATATATATATATACATATATATGTACATATATATACATATATGTATATGTATTTATATGCATACATATATATATATATGTATACATACATGTATATATATATATACATATATATGTATATATATATATATATATATATATATATATATATTTCTATATTATGGCCTATTATGGCCGTTCCTTAATTTTCCTTAATATTTATATATATATATATATATATATATATATATATACATATATATATATATATATATATATATATATATATATATATATATATATATATACGTGTATATATATATATATATATATATATACATACATATATCATCATTATCATCGTCAACGTTTAACATACGCTTCCCATGCTGGCATGGCTTGGATGCTTTGACTACAGACTGGCGAGCCAGATGGCTGCACCAGGCTCCAATCTGATCTGGCAAAGTTTCTACAGCTAGATGCCCTTCCTAATGACAAGCACTCTGAGGGTGTAGTGGGTGTTTTTATGTGCTGCTGGCACAAGATCCAGTTTGGTAGTACTGGCAATGACCACGCTCAAAGGTGTTTCTTACGTGCCACCTGCACAGGAGCCAGTCTGACGGCACTGACAACAACCACACTTGAATGTTGTTTTTCACATGCCACTGGCACATGTACCAGTAAGGCGATGCTGGCAACGATCATGCTTAAATGGTGCTTTTTACATGCCACCAGCACAGGAGCCAGTCAGCAGCCCTGGCAACGATCACACGCGGATGGTGCTTTTAATGTTCCACTGGCACAAGTGCCAATCAGGCGGTACTGCCATCGGCCATGTCAGTGATTTTGATTTCACTTTCCTCAACAGGTTTTTGCAAGCAAAGTTTATTGTCCAATGAATGAAGGTTACTCATAAGTAGGCTGGGTATACACCACTGCCATAGCCCATGAGAAATGGCTTCACTTGGCTTGCTGGATCTTCTCAAGCACAGCATATCTCCAAAGGTCTCAGTCACTAGTCATTGCCTTTGTGAGGCCCAATGTTTGAAGGACATGCTTCACCATCTCATGTCAGGTCTTCCTGGGTCTACCTCTTCCACAGGTTCCCTCAACAGCTGTCCTCATCCATTTGCAACACATGACTATACCAGCACAGTTGTCTCTCTTGCACACCACATCTGATGCTTCTTAAGTCCAACTTTTCTCTCAGGGCACTTGCACTCTGTCATGTATGCACTCTGACATTGCACAGCCAGTGGAGCATACTGGCTTCATTCCTTGCAAGCTTACGCATGTCCTCAGCATTCATGGCCCATGTTTCACTGCCATGTATCATGGCTATTCATACACATGCGTCATACAGTCTACCTTTTACTCTGAGCGAGAGGCCCTTTGTCACCAGCAGAGGTAGGATCTATCTGAACTTTGCCCAAGCTATCCTTACTCTAGCACCTACTCTTTCACAGCATCCACCTCCCACTACTGACTTGGTCACCTAGGTAATGGAAGCTATCAACTACTTCTAGTTTTTCTCCTTGGAATGTTGCCGAAGTTGTTCTCTGCACATTTTCAGTGTTTATTGCTCCTGAGCATCTACCACATACAAAAACTGTCTTCCCAGTTAGTCCCAGTTAGTATTTGGTCTTGATAGCCATTCATAACTTCCTCAACAAGTTGGCATAGTACTCTCCATTGATGGTGTGGCCCTTTTGAAGACAGTCTCTGACTCAAAGCAGTAAAGCCAAGATTTCACGGCTCTAGCATCACTACTGCATAGACAGCCTATGGATTTCAACCCACCTTCATAGCAGAAGACACTTGTCCAAGGTGCCATGTTGTGGGACTGAACCCAAAATCATGCAGTTGGCAAACTTCTTACCATACTGCCACATCTGTGCTCAGACAACCCATTCTACAAGTCCTAAATGATGGGACAAGTTATGTGTGCCTTGGATGAATGGTATAAATGCATAATTTAGTGTCTTACAAAATTACACACACACACACACACACACACACACACACACACACACAACACACACACACACACACACACACACACACACACACACACACATGATAAATGTCATAGTTTTTGAATTTATATTCCAAGCATAAATTGGCTGTTGAAATGGATGAAATATTGATCATAACACCTGATTCATAAAGGCAAAAACTGACAGTCTATCAATGTAAACATTTTCTGTTAATTTAAATATATAATAAAACTAATCTGCTTAAAATTTTCTTTTATAATTTTTCAGATTGTCATGACAAGAATACTTACTGGTGAAGAATATGGTTGTGCTAACATAGACAAGACAAATTCTCCTGAATATTCTTGTAAACTCCTGAACAGTAAGATTTCATTTAACAACTAAATCAACCACATGTAATCTCTCTAATGGGTACAGCTATTACAAGGGAGCAAATCATTTTGTAATAATTCAAAGCAGGCTTAGAAATTTGAAATTGAAATTAATGAAACTAAAAGAAATAGATGCATAGAATTCATGTTTACTGTTTTGTTTACTTGATACAAATTTCTTAAAATTTTGAGTCATTTGGTAATCATGGATAGACTGTTTCGTTCCTTTGATAAATAATCTGTATGACATGATGCCACATGAAGAACTTGTGTGGGATTTTGTGTTAGTTTCTGTGTAATCAATGAAAATAGTGAAGAAATAAAAGGGATCTTTTGTATGACTTTTCATAAATTAACACTTCAGATTAGGGGTTGAGAATCTTGCTAGTATTAGGGGTGCATGTAAACCTGTGGATCACATTTCTGCTGTAAAGCTAAAAAGAAGCAATGAATGTTAAATTTTTTAAATTCACAAGTATATATCTTAAATTACTGAATAGGTCTTAGAGTGTATGTACATATATACATGCATATATGTATATATATATATTTATATAATATATATGTTAATAATATTAGGGAGTATAACTCCAAACTTACAGGGAAAAATTCAATTTAGTATTAAATCAAATTTCACAATTTATATATATATATATATATATATAAATTAGAGAAAAACCACTATTATGTAATTCAAACAATGATAGACGTAAATCATATCATATAGAAAAAATATAATTTAAGATAAAACATTTACCTAGATCACAATAAAGTACATGATAATAAATAAATAGTATATAATTAGTAAATAGACTAAATATGGTCATGCTGGAGCACCACCTTTATTCAAACAATTCAACCCTAGGACCCATTCTATGCAAGCCTGGTACTTATTCTAGCGGTCTCAATTTTTGAACCACTAAGTTAATTTAAAAAACTATAATTTAATCAATATTCATTAATTGAATTATATGCTTATTAATTAAATAAAGATCTAAAATTAATCTAATTCCAAATATTAAATAAACCCTATACAAACTCATATTGACATATATACAAAACACTACCATGAAACCAAAACTACATCACTAATAAAAAATTTATTTTATATATCAAATAAATATTCCTAAATAAATCCTCACAAATAAGTTAAACTTATTATATAAGTAAATTAATTTATGTCTAGATCTAATATTTCACTCATTAAGGGAATAAACAAAGTACTTATTATTATTATTAAATTAAATAGTACATAAAAAAAATCTTATTACTACCTATTCAATAATATTTTACGTTACAAACTATTTCCCAAAGTAATTACACTTAATACTTTTAGATTTTAGTTCACATATAATAATAATAATAATAATTAAATAAACATCTAATTTTAATCTAATTCTAACTATGTAATAAACCCTATAAAAACTCGTGTTGAATTATATTCAAAACACTACTACAAAACTACAATCACAACACAATATTAATTTATTTATTTATTTAATAATAATTATTTAATTTAAACTTATTCAATTATGTAATATACAATATACAATCACATGCTAACTTATAGAATTAATACTACTACAAATTATAACTACAACAAATGAGTAACAAAAATAGGGTTTAAATATACTCGCTATTTATCTAAAAACTTATATGAGTAAAGTAATTTATGTCTACATTTAATTTTATGCTCATCTAATAAATTAGTTAATTTATTATGATTATTAAATATTATTTCCTTAAATTCACTAGTACATAATAAACAAGAATTACTACCTATACTATAAGATTTTGCCTTACAAACTATCTCCCAATTTAAATTATACTTAATACGTTTAGATTTAAGTTCCCATATATATTTACTAAGCCCAGTAGAATTAATTAAAATTCTATTCTTGAAGAAATTTATATGTTGAGCCACCCTTAATTTAATTTTATTTGAAGTCGACCCTATATAGATTGCGTTTAAGTTATAATCATTCATATTATTACCAATTAAAGTAACTATACATTTATAAACTACATCATGCAAATTACATTTATTATTAAATTTACATTTATTTTTATCTCTACATGTACAATTAATTGTTTTGGTCTTTCACAACAATATCTGGTTTATTGGCCTTGATGGTTCGGTCTGTATGTACTGGAAAGTCCCACAGAATGGTTACATTTTCTCCTTCAGTTACAGCCTCAGGGTGGTGATTATACCACTTGTCGGCAGTTTTGATATTGTAATGCCGACTTATTAGCCAGTGTAGATATTGGCCAACTCTGTCATGTCTTAATTTATACTCCACTGGTGCTAAGACTTTACATCCAGAGATTAGGTGGTCCACTGTTTCAATCATGTCGTTGCAGAATCGGCATTCTGGGTCTGCTCCATTTTTCATCACATTGGCCTGGTAGTTCCGGGTTAATAAGCTTTGATCTTGAGCAGCCAGGATGAAACCTTCGCTCTCTGCTTTTAGCCCTGAGCTCCGTAGCCACTGATGGGTTTGCTTCTGGTCAACATCAGCTTGTTTGCTGCGGGCCACATATTTGCCGTGCAGAGGTTTCTCCTCCCACCTATCAGCCAATTGCTCGTGCGCTTTTTTCGTTGCCATTATTTTCACCTTCTTTGCAACAATAGTTGCCGTACTTCCCTCGGGTTGTTCAGTTTGGGTATCCTGCACGAGATCAATAGCAAATTTTTATTTTTTCTTCGATTATTATTCTTATGATTTGTATTATTGTAATATCTATTTTTAAGAACATAATTATCTAAGTAAAACTTATCATAATTTTTAACATTATGTTTATTATAATCTTTTATATTATAATTACAACTATTATTATTAAAGAATTTGATATTATTATTATATCCTGCCTTTCGCAGGGCTTCATTATAATAAGGTGCATGTTCATTGAAAATCTTTAAATGATAACAGAGTAATGATATTCTTTTACCAATGTTATTCATCAGCGATTTTTAATTGAGAGTGGGTGATTACTATTAGCATTTATATATCTAAGGTTTCCATTAAATTTGTGATATGGTTGGGTTTTACCCGTTATTAAATTCAAATTAACATCTAAATAATTAATATTATAGTTCTCCTTATATATAGTAATACTTAATCCATATCTTTTAAAGAAACTATATAGTTTCTTCTTATATAATTCAAGTGTTCTATTGGCGCAATTCTTAGTAATAAAAGATCATCCCTATATAAACCACCCTCCAACTTAAAATTTTCTAATTGAAGTTCAGTACATATATATATATATATCGGACATAGAAGGCAGCTGGAAATTCCTACGGGACAGCTTGCTGAGTGCCACAGACCAAATCTGTGGATGGTGCAAAGTTCCTTCCAGACCTAGAGTTACGTGGTGGTGGAATAGTGCAGTAGACAAAGCCATTAGTTCAAAGAAACAGGCCTGGAGAGCCTGGAGGGATGGGGGTAGCAGGGAACCATACCAAGTAGCCAAAAGGGAGGCCGGGCGGCAGGTATACATAGCCAAAGATATAGCAGAAAAGAAGAAGTTTGCCAATGTCCAGCGACGTAAAGGAGCAAAGAACTGAGGTATTTCGTATTGCTAGACAGTGTGTGAGAGAAAATAGTGATGTTACAGGAGAGAAATGTGTCCGCATGGATGATGGGGCACTTGCTTTTAATGTTGGTGAAAAGAAAGAGGCTTGGAGAAGCCATTATGAAAGACTGCTGAATGTGGAGAATGAATGGGAGGAGGAGAGCCTGCCAAATGTTGACCCAGTAGAGGGACCAGCTATCCAAATAGACAGCTCCCTTGTAGTTAAGGCAATTAAGGATATGAAACCAGGTAAAGCCCCCGGCCCATCAGGTATCACTGCTGAGATGCTTAAAACAGCTGGTTATGTGGGCTATGGCCTAGTCACCCGTATTGTTAACCAGGTAGTTCATAATGGAGTCATACCCAATGACTGGCATAGCAGCACCATAGTCAACTGCTACAAGGGTAAGGGTGATGCTCTAGATAGAAATAACTACAGGGGTATTAAACTGTTGGATCAGGTGATGAAAGCCACAGAGAGGGTCATAACCCATCTCATTAGGGAGAGAATTTGCTTAGATGAGATGCAGTTCGGTTTTGTGCCGGGTAGAAGCACCACTGATGCTATATTCCTGGTCCGACAACAGCAAGAGAAGTACCTAGCTAAAGATAAACCCCTCTACATAGCTTTTGTGGACTTGGAGAAAGCCTTTGACAGGGTCCCCGATCCCTTATCTGGTGGTCGATGCGTAAACTGGAGATTGACGAATGGCTAATAAGGGCTGTACAGGCTCTATACAGAGAGGCTGTCAGCAAGGTTAGGATTGGTAACGAATATAGTGAAGAATTCCGGGTAGAAGTAGGTGTACACCAGGGCTCAGCCCTCAGTCCCCTTTTATTCATCATAGTCCTCCAGGCAATAACAGAGGAATTCAAAACAGGTTGCCCCTGGGAGCTCCTCTATGCTGATGACCTGGCCCTCATAGCAGAATCACTACCGGAACTAAAAAATAAATTTTAGGTGTGGAAACAAGGGTTAGAATCAAAGGGCCTTAGAGTAAATGTAGCGAAGACCAAAGTTATAGTATGCAGAAAGGCGAACTCAGCACACACCCCATCGGGCAGGTGGCCCTGCTCGAGTTGTAGGAAAGGTGTAGGTAGAAACTCCATAAGATGCACCCAGTGTAAGCTATGGATGCATAAGAGGTGCAGCAACATCAAAGGGAATGTAAACTGATAAGATAGCTTTCATGTGCGGCAGATGCACAGGGACAATAGACACCACAAATACTCAGAAAACAGATTCCATCACACTCCAGGGGGAGAAACTAGAAGTAGTTGATAGTTTCCGCTACCTGGGTGACCAAGTTAGTAGTGGAGGTGGATGCTCAGAGAGTGTCACCACTAGAATACGAATAGCCTGGGCAAAGTTTAGAAAGCTCCTACCCCTACTGGCGACAAAGGGTCTCTCACTCAGAGTGAAAGGTAGATTGTATGATGCATGTGTGCGAACTGCCATGCTTCACGGCAGTGGAACATGGGCCGTGACTGCAGAGGACATGCGTAGACTTGAAAGAAATGAAGCTAGCATGATCCGCTGGATGTGTAATGTCAGTGTGAATGCACGACAGAGTGTAAGCATCCTGAGAGAAATGCTAGGCATAAGAAGCATCAGATGCGGTGTGCAAGAGCGACGCTTGCGATGGTATGGTCATGTACTGCGGATGGATGAGGAGAGATGTGTGAAGAAGTGCCACTCTCAAACAGTTGAAGGAATCAGGGGGAGAGGTAGACCCAGGAAGACATGGGATGAGGTAGTCAAGCATGACCTCAGAGCGTTGGGCCTCAGTGAGGCATTGGCGAAGGACCGGGATCTCTGGAGATGTGCTGTGACTACTAAGACCCGGGATGCTTCCGGCACCAGTTCTGCATACCCCCTGCCCATTCAAAGTACCTTGGATCCCGGAACATCTCGCTGTGCTTGAGGAGACCTGTCGAGTCAAGTGCATGTACATGAACATCGAACCAAATATCAATGGAAACAGTAGTTGTGATACCTGTGCCGGTGACACATAAAAAGCCCCATCTGAACGTGGCCGTTGCCAGTGCCGCCTCGACTGGCTTCTGTGCCGGTGGCACATAAAAAGCACCATCCGAACGTGACCGATGCCAACCCTGCCTCGAATGGCTTCTGTGCTGGTGGCACATAATAAGCACCATCCGAACGTGGCCGATGCCAGCACCACCTCGACTGGCTTCTGTGCCGGTGGCACATAATAAGCACCAACCGATCGTGGCCGATGCCAGACCCCTCTGGCACCTGTGCAGGTGGCACGTAAAAAGCACCCACTACACTCGCAGAGTGGTTGGCGTTAGGAAGGGCATCCAGCTGTAGAAACACTGCCAGATCAGACTGGAGCCTGGAGCAGCCCCTGGCTCCCCAGACCCCGGTCGAACCGTCCAACCCGTGCTAGCGCGGAAAACGGACGTTAAACGATGATGATGATGATGATGAGATATATATATATATATATATATATATATATATATATATATATATGAATTTTTGCGTAATAAGACAAAAAAAAAAGGCTGCATAGATATTAGACCATTTATAGATAGAAGGTCTTACAGCTGTTTCTAGAATATTAATTAATAATAATCCCTTCACCGGAGAATGTGTGAGAGGAAAAGTTAAGTAATAGTTAGTTTCGATGTGATATAAATAGAGAGTGAGGTGGAGGAAATATATATATATATATAAATCAGAAATGGAAAAGCAAAATAAATTGGACAATTATAAATTCAATTCAATTTCAATATTTTATAGAAAACAAATGGCACATCTCATAAACTACAGCTGTTTCCACTTCATTAATAAAACGATGTTTTACAAGAATAATCAAATCCGTTTAACTATGTAATGATGCTTCATCAGATTGACATATCTTTTTAACTATTTGACAAAAAATATCAAATGAAAATATTTTTAATTTTAAAAATCTTTACAAAGATGCTATATAAGAGCGAGCTTGATCGTAAATAAGTAAATGATCTAACTAAAATTTTTATATATTCATAACTTTAAATCTAAAATAATTCTGTCCTATAACTAATTTATTTGCACAATACAGACGCTTATGTATACACATATTTATATATACTTATATATACACACATATACCTATCATTTATGTATGCATACATACAGACATATGTACGTATACACAGATGCATATACACATACACAAGTTTAGTTATTCATCTATATAATAATAGTGGGGAATATAACAGGCACAATGAATATTTAAGAAATCTAGCTATTGGAATAAAAGAAATGTGAAATATGGAAGGAATTATAGTACAATCAGTTAAAATTAAGAACCTGTATAAATTAGATGTTAAATTATATGATAATCTATTAGAGAAATATATAGATAAATAATGTAAAATTGTTCCTGAAAATACTCTTTATAATATAAATAATGTCTCTAAATTAATCATGATGAAATATGAGTTAGATAATAAAACTGAACCTTATATACCTATGCACCCTAGAATTACTTTAAAAAATCATAAAGATAATTTTTATTCTGACCCAAAAGTTAGACATGTTTGTCCATGTAAATCAGCTCTAGGTAAATTAAGATTATTTTAGATAAATAAATTAATAGATTAAATGAACTTAATTATCTAAAACTTTGGAGTAGTACTAATGATACTTTAAAATGGTTTAATAATACTAAAAATAAAAATAGATATAAATTCATTCAAATAGATATAGATAATTATTATTCTTCTATAAATGAGATTGTACTCAATAAGGCCCTAATTTTTGCAAAGAATAAGGTTGGAATGACTTATGATGAAAATGTAGTTAAAGAGGCTAGGGAATCGTTGATTAGATATAATAATAAAGTGTGGGCTAGGAAGGATACTAGAGACTATTTTGATATACCTATGGGGGCCCCCGATCCTGCCCAGGTAACTGATTTAGTAGGTATTTAATTATTATCAGAACTTCAATTAGAAAAATTAAAGTTGGAGGGTGTATTATATAGGGATGAACTTTTATTAAGAATTGCACCAATAGAACACTAGAATTATATAAGAAGAAACTATATGTTTTTTTTTTAAAGATACAGATTAGGTATTACTATATATAAAGAGAACTATAATTTTAATTAGTTAGATGCTAATTTTAATTTAATAACAGGTAAAACCCGAACATTCCATAAAATTAATGAAAACCTTAGATATATTAATGCTAATAGTAATCACCCACCCTCAATTAAGAAATCGTTGATAGATAATATAGGTAAAAGAATATCGATGCTTTCTTCTAATTTTGAGATTTTCCAAAAACACATCTTATTATAATGAAGCCTTGCAGGAGGCAGGATATAATATTAGTATTAAATTCTTCAATAATTATAAATATAATCATAATATAAAAGTTTATAATATAATAATTTCTATGATATTTATAATAATAAACCTAATATTAAGAATTATGAAAAGTTTTATTTAGGTAACTATGGTTTTAATAATAGGTATTATGATAATACAAAAAATGAATATAATAATAGACTAAAAGATAAGAATAAATTTAATTTGCTTAATGATAATTATAAATATAATAATATAATAAATAAAAAATAATGTTAATAATAAGAACAAAATTTGGTTAATTATTCTTTATAGGGCTCAAGTTAAAACAAACTTTATTAAAGAAATATTAAAACTAATTGAAGTATTCATTATAGATAATAAAAAATAACATTCTTTTCTAGTAATAATTTTGGAATTGGTTATTCTAATACAAAGAATGCTGGTAACATTATTTCTTCTTTTAATAGATTTAAGCTTAATAAGTTTTACAGTAACATGCTAAATAATTATTCTAATAATAATAAAGACCAGAGTATAATTAATTATACATGTAGAGATAAGACAAAATGTAAATTTTAAAGTAAATGTAATTTGGATGTTATGTTACTTGATTGATATATTAATACAAATAGTTATAATTTAAATGCGATTTACGTGGGGTCAACTTCTAATAAATTAAATTAAGGGTGGCTCAACACATGCATTCATTTGAGAATAAAACATTGATTAATTCTACTGTCCTTAGCAAATGTATATGGAAATTGAAATCTAAAGGAATTAAGTATATTTTAAATTGGGAGATAGTTTGTAAAGCTAAATCTTATCGAATAGGTAATGATTTTGTTTACTATGTACAAATGAATTTATGGAGATATTACTATCTAATAATATAAAATTGTTTAATTACCAAGATGAGAGAAAAATTAAATGTAGACATAAGTTAAATTACTTATATAGTAAGTTTAGCTAATTTGTGTATGTATATATTTAACCACGATTTATGTTACTAATTTTTGTAGTTATAATTTGTAGTAGTATAATGAGTATAAATTAACAGTAGATTTTGTAGTGTATATAACATAAGTAGAATAAGATTAAACCAAAGTGTTTATAAAATAAATAAATAAATTGATGAATATAGATTAAGTTATCGAAATTTAGTTTGTTTTACGTATTTTACGTATTTTAGTTTTAAATTATTCTTCACTGATGAGAATGACAATGTACAATTTTTATAATAGTAATACTAATTAATTATTATTTTTTACATATTTGTATTGTCTTTTTTTCTTTGGGGGGGGATCCTTCAAAACGTTTGAATTGTTCTTTTTGAACTTATTTTTTCATACACACACACTACACACATATACTATATATATATATATATATATATATATATAATACTTTTTACAATTTACATACATACACAATTCATGCACACATGTATCTATTTATGTTAGAACATTATTTCATACATACTAATTTAAAACTAGGTATTTTTAATTTGACTATTAGAATGCAAGGGAGATTTTTCCGTTTATAGAAACAAAGCGAAAAACAAAATCAATTCAAAACGGTCAACAAAAAAAAAATATTTACATATGATTGATTGATTGATTCTAGTTTCAGCTTATGAGCTGTGGCCATGCTGGGGCACCGCCATTTATATATTCATACATACAACAAAAACAAAGTAATACAATGCAAACGAAATGCCCCACATATTAACAATGATCCAAAACAACAAATTAAATAAGATAAATATGCTATATCTACATATATACCCCATTATTTCTTTACTCACATACATATGTATATCTATACTAATGAAACAAAACAAAAACGAAACCAACTCTATATGGACATGGAAAAATAAATTGTGTATATACATCAAAACCAAAATGATACCAATATAAAACAATTTATATATATATATATATATATATATAAAGTGGTGGTTTGTTGCCAACTGAATATGGCAGTCCCAGGAAAGGGAAGAATGCTACTGCTATTTAGGCGCAGGAAACATCGTTTCCAGTTGGCTATGTGACACAAGCATTGTGTGTCCTTAAATTTTCAAACAGGGGAGATAAGCACCTCCACCCAGCAAAGCCCACTTTCAGAGACTAGTTTCAGAATCATTGCTCTTCATCAGTCTGGAGTTGCTTGGCTTGCTAGCTGTCAATGCTTATTCACATTTGAAGTTTCCTGGGGCTAAATAGCAGTAACAATCTTCCCTTTCCTGGGACTGCCACATTAAGTTGGCAACAAACAAACCATCACTTTATTGTGCTGCTACTGTATAAGTCTCTCTGAGAGATTTAGAAATGCAATATGATATATATATATATATATATATATATATATATATTATATATATTGAAGTTGGTAGAACTATTGATCTTGCAAGTGCTAGTGACAAACGTTATGGAATTTGAAAGCAGGTGAAATTTCTCTATACCTATTTTATATAGGACCAGATGTACTGGGCTAGCAACAGGATATGCAAACAAGGCTCCAGTGTATTGAGACAGACTGTTAGAAGTAAGTGTTAGGTTCTGCCATCTTAGCTAAGCAACATACAAATAATTGAGCCTAAGCTAGTAATAACATCAGAGCTAAGGTTAGATGAGGGAGTCAAAGATATTTCAAGAACTACTCTTTAAGCATTTAAGTACAACAATCAAAGGCATTAGTCAACCTGAAGGTAAAGCAAAAGACATATGCCCAAGGTGACACATGGGGGGATTGAACTTAATGTCACTTGATTCCAAACCACACTTCTTAACAACATAGCCATGTCAACATTTATTAATTAGACCAATTAAAATGTCTTCATATTAATTATATATTAGTGTCCATTTTACATTGGAAATAAATATTATCACTCAGTCTTGAATGGAAGTTCACAGATAAATTCTTCAGTTACCGTATTTTAATAGAAAAAGTTTTAATTTTGAAAATAATGAAGAATATATTCTTTTCTACTCAAGGCACAAGGCCCGAAATTTTTTGAGAGGGGGCCAGTCGATTAGATTGACCCCAGTATGCAACTGATACATAATTTTTTGATGAAAGGCAAAGTTGACCTCAGTAGAATTTGAACTCAGAACATAAAGACACAAAATACCACTAAGCATTTCACCTGGCATGCTAACATTTCTGCCAGCTCAATGAAGAATATATTAAAATGACTTTGTGGTTATTAAAATGATTTTTGAAACATAAATTAACATTGAATTTTATTCGAAGGTTTTAATTTCAATCACTTTAAAACTGGAGTTTTGTATGATAGAACTAGGCGTGATATTGAGAGAGTTGGTATCAAAATAGTTAAGGAGGTAGTTGAAGGTATAGTAGCTAATGTAGTTTTGAGAGATAATGAGGTGTACAGCTTAAGTAATCCAAAAGATTGAAACAATCAACCATCCCAACAAATTCTACAGGTTTTCTGCAAACTGAGCCTTTGGATATTTTATTGGTCTCAAGATATTTATGAGTGTGCATGAAATGACAATGTAATGTCATAGAGTGCAGACTTGGTAACACTGTGTGTGTGTGTGTGAGCGAGTACACATACACACACACATTGTCTGTTTCCATGCTGGCATGGGTTGGACAGTTTGACATGGGCTGGTGAGCCAGAGGACTGCACCAAGCTCCAGTTGTCTGTTTTGGCAGGGTTTCTATTGCTAGATGACTTCCTAATGCCAACCATTTTACAGAGTGTATTGAGTGCTTTTCCCATGGCACCAACACCAGTGAGGTTACTGAAGAATTTGTATCCCAAAAACCCCTCAACTGGGAGGGAGAGTGATATTGAGAGAGGTGGCTTTGTGCCAGACGATGAGGGTTACCCCAGTCTGTGGGAAAGAGAGAGAGATGGTGGCAACGTGCCAGTGTGTGCCTCTAGATATTAGGAGATGAATGTAAATGGGGTAGAAGAGAGGACTGGATTGGGATAGTGAGCAAACAGTTCATGAGAGTGCAAAAGAGATGAAGGGAGGAGAACGGGGATGCAGTGAGTGGTGAGACACAAGTATATAGGGGACCAGCAGGATAGCAATGATACAGCTGGCTGAGGGAAGACAGATGAGATAGATGACAGAGCAGAATTGGATGGTAGGAGTGATAGGGAGTGAAAGTATAGTGCATGAAGAGATGAAGTTTGGTTCATTGGGGTGGAGTTTAAGAATTAATGTTGAGTATGGGCAGAATAACACAGAGTGCTTCCAGAATTCAGTTTTGTTTTGCTGGATGAGTCTTCTCAACAACCTCATATTGCCATACACCTTGGTCCATTGTCATCTCCTCACTACTTTCTCACAGGATTTGCAAATAACATTCGCTATCTTTATATATAAAACTAAAGTTGTGTGTGTGTGTGTCTGTCTACTCCGATTTAGATTCCTAACTACTCCCACATTTTGCGGTGCAGTTTAACCAAAAGCGGGTATCTTATAGTCGTGATTCATATCGAGCCCTTCTGGGTATTAGCGCGCGTCTACGATGAGTCTATGATTTAAAAAAAAAATTACCATCATTTTTCCGCATTTTAATGATTTTTACTCTGGTTATATAAGGGAAGTAACTCTCTAAAAATGCTTATATAGTTATTTCCCTTACAAACCCGAGCAACGCCGGGCGATACTGCTAGTTTAATTTATAGTTAATCATCAATCATCCATCACCAAGTGGTGAACACAATAATTGTTTTCCTGAGTGGTGGCAATTGCAAATCATTCAGACATTGAGCCATCTTCAAGACTATCTCTTCCCCTCAGATGCTCACTTTTGCACTCTCATTAAAGCTGGAGCATTATCCATTAATGTAGCAATCATGTCTGTATGACAGTTCTTGGGGTCTAATCACTTTTTCTACAAATACTTGATAATACCACGATGCCAGACTTTGTCCCTTTCCAAGAGAAGTGGCAAGCTCTTACGTTTGAAGTCTTCCTTGAACAGTCAGATGTCAGTTTCGATGGAAAGAAACTATTTCTTTATTAATAGGAAGATTTGAAATTAATGCATGCAAGATTTCACAACTGTAGCATCTCTCCTTCATACACAGCCTATGAACTTTTCAGACCACCCTGATAGTAGAAGACACATGGCAAAGGTGCCATACAGTGGGAATGAATCCCAAACCATGCAGTTGGCAAGCAAACTTCTTACAACACTGCCACATCATTACTCCTTACCACACTGCTACATTATTAATTATTACCACACAGCCACATCATTACTTCTTAGCACATTAATATGTCATTACTTCTTACCACACTACCAGATCTGTACTTCATACCACACTGCTACATCAATACTACTTAACACATTCACACATCATTAATTCTTGCAAAACTAGTAAATCATTACTTCGTACCAGACGGCCGCATAATTATTACTACTTACTTCACTACCACATTACCACATCTTTACTTCTTACAATACTGTTACATCATTACTTCTTACCACACTGTCACACCAGTATTCTTACCACACTGTATCACCATTAATTCTTGTCACACTGCCACATCATTACTTCTTACCGCATTCCCAAATTATCACTTGTTACCAAACTACCACATCGTTAATTATTACCAAACTGTCACATCATTACTTATTACCAACTCACACATCATTACTTTTATTACACTGCCACATCTGCACTTCTTACTTCTTACCACACCTCCATATCATTCTTACCTCACTACCACATCGTGAATTCTTAACACAATGCTACATCATTATTTCTTACCATCTGCCACATCATTACTTCTTACCACACCGCAACATCTGTACTTCTTACTACACAACCACATCGTGAATTCTTAACACAATGCTACATCATTATTTCTTACCATCTGCCACATCTGTACTTCTTACTACACAACCACATCGTGAATTCTTACCACACTCCTACATCATTTCTTCTTATCACACTGCCACATCATTACTACTTACCACACTGCCACATTATTACTTTTACTACACTGCTACCTCATTACTTCTCACCTCATTACCACATCATTGCTTGTTACCACACTGACACATCATTATTACTTAATACTCTCCCACATCATTACTTCTTACCATGCTGCACTTCTTACCATACTGCCACATCTCCACTTCTTACCACACTTCCACATCATTACTTCCACAAATCCAAAATGATGTAACAAATTATGAGTACTTTAGGTGAACGATATAAATGCATCACTTAAGGGTCTTACAGATTTAAATGTATATGTATTTAGGTGTGCATATGCACACACACACACACACACACACACACATACACACACTAAAAGACATTTTCTGAATTTATATTTCAGGCAAAGATTGGGTGTTGAAAGTTATTTCTCCTGAAGAACATGAACGAAATTTCACCGTAGAAATAAATCAAGACGGGTTATCTTCTTCCTCTAGAAAGTTGTTTTGGAAACATCTAGCTATATATGGAGATTACTATGTTAAATATTTTAATCTGAAGACATATGAAGACAGTGAAATCACAAGCCTAAGATTCAATTTCTTTGATAAATCTCTGAGGATCAGTGAAGTAAAATTATATTTTTATTCTAGTTTAAAATATCTAAAGATGATAGGGAGGCAGGCTGCATGTTTTATGAGAATGCATTTGATACTTCAAAATGGCTGGGTCCACACTCTCAGTGGAACCAAGTTTACTTCTCATTCTTTTCTAAAACATACTTATAATGATGGATAGCCCTAGACCTGTCCCCCACTAAACTCATTCTCTTTTCAATTCTGATCCTCCTTTTTTCTCAACCTTATAACTAACCCTTCTCTTCTCTGTTCCCCACCTTATTCCCTTCATCCTCCCCATATACTTACCATCCCTGATCTCTGGTGGTGGTGGTGGTGGGGATGATGATGATTATGATGATCATGATGATGATCTTTGTGTCAGTGTAATCAACTAAACCCCTCCCTCACAAAGTGTTACCCTACCACGTGAATAACTGAAAATTCATCTCCAACGTTGCTCACTTCTTTCTGGTCTATTCCACTACAGTGCATATAGGTACCCCATATGATACATCTTACAGCTGAAAGCAATGAGAGCAAAGTAAATTGTTGACTGTTCTACTGAGCCTCTGTACTAAATCCACATTCACTCTTTTAATTAAAAAGAAAAATGTTAATAACCCATTGACAGTAACATCTGGTTAGGAGAAAAGTCCATCAGTGGATCTATTCATCGGGCTTTTATGATATAAATATTATTGGCTATTTGATTGATTAATTTATTGATTTATTGATTGATTGATTCGGAGGGATGGAAAATATTTGAAGTGTCTTCCCTACAGAATGTTGACACCAATAGAGAATGCAAGGACAAACAACATCAACACCTTGACAATGAACTGAAGCAAATCATAATCAGGTGGGTTATATTAATGAAATTTCAAATCTATCATTTCAGATAAGTTTGATCAACAATTTCACAGAGTATAAATTCAAAACAACTGGAGGAAGCAAAACTCAGGATAACTTGATGCCAGAATTTATCCCAATAACAAAAGGTATATGGTGTATCTGAAATTGTTTAATTTAATCCTTCAGCATTTTAACTGGCCATATCCAGCCAAAATATTCTACCTGTTTTATGTTCAAACTGGCCAGATTTGGCTTCACACATACCCTTACAATGTCATTCTAACGATAAATAGTTTCATCATCAAAATCTTAAAGCTACAAGATATTGCATGATTAATTCAAAACAATGTGAATAAAAAAAGCATTACTTTTGACAGAATAATGTGAATGTTTAAAGATTTAGATATTGTTGTTTTAAATGTCACACATCAACATCATTATAAATAGGCACACCTATGCATATACAGACAAATACAGTCACATACATACACACATATTTCTATTACATATATACAAACACAAGCTGGTTGGGTGGATAATGTAGTAAACAGCCAACATGAATATATGATTTTTAACTGTATGTCTATTAAATATCTTTCTATCCACCCCCCAGTTGAAAAGCCTTTATCCATAAACATCTGAAGACTCAGATATGTCCTGGATGTACATGAAGAGATAAATCTAAATATCCTCTAGGGCAGGCAGGCAATATATCATCAGTTGCATATGAAGTGCTGGTATCAGCAAACTATGGCAATGGCTGGACAGAGACTAAGTGTTATATTGAATCAGTGTAAGGAAAATTTAAATCCAGATATAAAAACCATCTTTCAAAATTTAGACATGCAACAAGCCCCGTGGCATTCGTCTGGAAGCTTCAGGATGAGAACATCAGCTACAACATTAAATGGAAGAGCCTTTCCAAGACCAAACCTTATGTTAACAGGTCAAAATACATTTCATATGCTTGCATGAATAACTGTATCTTTAAAAAAAAAACTAAGAACCTCCAATGACTATAAATACCAGAAGTGAGAATATTTCTTCTTATCTGCATTTTACAAAATGCTTCTTAGTAGAAATTAAGGATAAACCACTGGAAACATAATAAACCATTACAGTGTTGGTATGTGTAATTCTGATACTCATAAGACACTGGCTATGATTATAGTAAAGTTAATTATTTCCCTGTGTTTCTCTGTCTTTTTCTAGATGTGTGTGCTCATTTAAACATCAATTCCACCAAACACAGTTGCTTTTAACAGCTTGATAAATGTTAAAATATGAATATTTCAACCAAGAAATCCTGAGTAGCTGTAATTTCTGAGGCTTATTATATTTGCTATAATATATGTATATATATATATATATATATATATATATATATATATATATATATGTATGGTGTGTAAAAGGCATCATCTAAATGTGGCTGATGCCAGTACTCCCTGATTGGCTCTCATGCCAGTGGCACATAAAAAGCATCATCCAAATGTGGCCAATGCCAGTACCCACTGACTAGCCCCAGTGCCAGTGGCATATAAAATGCACTATCTGAATGCGACCGATGCCAAGCCCGCCTGACTGGCCCCTGTGCCAGTGGTATGTAAAAAGCATCCACTACACTCTCGGAGTGGGTGGCATTAGGAAGGGCATCCAGCTGTAGAAACATTGTCGGATCAGACTGAAACCTGGTGCAGCCACTGGCTGTCCAGACCTCAGTCAAACCATCAAACCCATGCCAGTATGGAAGACGGATGTTAAACGATGATGATGATGATGATGATGATATATATATATATATATATATATATATATATATAAATAAATAAAATATGTTCATCTACTAGAGAGACAAGGACCATCCAATCATCCTTGAAATGACTGATGACTTGAATGGTGACTTGGTTTAAAATGAAGTAGAGTTGAGCATCATTATCTTCACTCTCTTGTCCATGACCATCTTCAGTCCAGTGAGGATTGAAACAGATGCGGTGGATGACCAAAATGTTTTAGTTGCCCATCCTCCTCTTTGCATTTCACAATGTGTTGCTGCAGGCACCTTCTCTATTGAACCATGACATTTTCTATGGTGTTCTTGAATTTGTATGTTGAGGTTGTACATGAACCCACATATATGCACATAAGCATACATATAAGGCATGCACATACAAGTATATGTACACACACGCACGCACACACATGTACATAGATATATATATCTACATATATTGTAACAACTGTGGATGGATGTGTTATGCATGTTGATTTTGTTTGCATTTGGATCTATAGAAGAATTTTAAGGTGTGATAGAACCTATAACAACATGTAGAAAAAGGCTTTGTGTTGTTTATTAACAATTGTGGTGAATTATGTATTAATATTTGCATGGCTTCTTTTAGGTATAGTCTACAAGGGGATCGCTAGCCTTGGTAAGGGACCCTGGAGTCTATTATGGCCTAGGATTTCTTGTATGGCATCTTTCTATTTATTAGATGGTGTATATAGTTGGGTAGGGAGATCAATTTGCTATACTCCTCATACTTAAATGAGTTCATATGTGCAGAATATCTCTGTTTAAAATTAATAGTAGACCTGATATAGTAGTTAGCAGAATTATGTGATATGTTGTGGACCATGCATTTGTATACTACGTTAAATCTTATAGAGTGGGCTTGCAATGGGCATTCGGTTATGGATTAGCAGTTATATCTATTTGTCCTATGAGTGTTATTATTTATGGAGAAATTAGAATTAAAGGTGTTGTTAGGGGATTAGCCCGTATTATAATTATTGTTGTTGTCATTATTATTATTATCATTAGTAGTAGTAAAATTATTATCACTGTCAATAACACTAGCAATAGTAGTAATGGTGGTATCAGTCATATTGGAGTTGTTAATATTAGTATTAGTGGTGGTGCTATTAGTATCCACACTCATCTCAGTTACACTTTGACCTTCATAGGAGGCAGGGATGTTTGTATCTTGGTTAATTCTGATTCTAGTGGGTGTGGTGTATGCCATCAATGTTATTAGTGTTTTTGTAGCTTTGACCTTTGTTATGATTATGTATATTTAGGTAGTAGGAATTATATTTATGTTTATTGGAGGAAGTAACAATAGATTCTATAATGAGCAGAGAGGAGTAGGATAATTTGGGGGTGTCAGTCTATTAAAGATTGAATGGTACTTATGGTGATATGGGAAGTTAGCATCTACTATTTGAAAGAATGTTTTGGCTAAGCCCTTAATGTTTAAGGTGAATGGAGGTATAAACCAGAGAATTGATTTACCCAACTTTTGTTAGGCAAAATAGGGGAAGTATAATCTGCAGTATTTGTTAGAGGTGAGTTGTAAGCTTTATTGTCATTCATAGTGGAATGGTTTATTTGTCTAGTAGTGGGGCATGCCTTTTGGGATTGAGATTAGCAATGTTTTTTTTTAAGCCTAGTGTTTGCCATGAATTTAATTTGCTGGGAGAAGCTGCTAGCAGTTAGTGCCTGGTTATAGTATGTAGCATGGATATTGAAGATTTCCTCCATGGCCGAGAGATCAGATATCTAAATAGATATACCTTTGATTACTCTATTGAAGGTAGATTTATTGTGCTTAGCATCTGTATTAATGTATCTGAAGTATTGATTCGGTTTATGGAAAGGGGGAGTGTAGCGAAGATTCTAAATCTAAAGTAACATCTACAAAGTGAGCCTTTTTGTAAGTGTTTTCAAAGGAGATAGACGAGTTAAAATTAGCAAAGAATTTATGTGAGTTTTTTTTAGTTTTCTCTAATTCAGATTTACTTATTTTCGTAGTAACCAGCAATGCATTGTTCCTATACTAACAGCTCCCAAAGTTAGAGAAATACATGCGAAGTTGTTGGAAAAGGTATACTTCAAACAACTCTGTGACCTGAGTAGAGTTGGAGGAGCCCATGGTTATATCTTAGAAGTTATTATGGGTATCCTGGCACCAAAGTTAATCATCGTAGGAGATGAGTGTCTTTCTGGCAGTTAGAATGATATCTATTTCTAAGGGAAGAAGTTAGTTTTATTAAATATATGTGTATATATATATATATATATATATATATATTATATATATATATGTATGTATGTATGTATGTATATGTATATATATTATATGTGTGTGTGTGTGTGTGTGTGTATGTATGTATGTATATATATATATATATATAAGTTTTTGTATGTGGCAGATGCTCAGGAGCATTAACCTCCGAAAATCTGCAGAAAATAACTTCCGTCACTTTCCAAGGGGAAAAACTAGAAGTAGTTGATAGCTTCCGTTATCTAGGTAACCAAGTCAGTAGTGGGGGTGGGTGCGCTGAAAGTGTAACTGCTAGAATAAGAATAGCCTGGGCAAAGTTTAGGGAGCTCTTACCTCTGCTGGTGACTAAAGGCCTCTCGCTCAGAGTAAAAGGCAGACTGTATGATGCATGTGTACGAACAGCCATGCTACATGGCAGTGAAACATGGGCCGTGACTGCCGAGGACATGCGTAAGCTCGTGAGGAATGAAACCAGTATGCTCCGATGGATGTGTAATATCAGTGTACATACTCGACAGAGCGTTAGCACCTTGAGAGAAATGTTGTACCTAAGAGGCGTAAGTTGTGGTGTGCAAGAGAGACGATTGCGCTGGTATGGTCATGTGGCGAGAATGGATGAAGATAGGTGTGTGAGAAAGTGCCAATCCTTAGCAGTTGAGGGAACCCGTGGAAGAGGTAGACCCAGGAAAACCTGGGACGAGATGGTGAAGCACGACCTTCGAACTTTAGGCCTCACTGAGGAAATGACCAGCGACCGAGACCTTTGGAAATATTCTGTACGTGAGAAGGCCAGGCAGGACAAGTGAGCCCAGTCCACTTATGAATGCCTTTCCTCCCTTGGATACAAAGATCTGTTGAGGCAAGCGAAGTCGATATAGAACCTCATCCGACGACAGGCACCCATGCCAACCCCCTTTGCTTGCGAAGACATGTTGGGGCAAGCGAAATCAAAATCGAATTGAACCAGCCAGGATCCCTGGTCTGGTGGTACGTAAAAAGCACTATCCGACTTGTGGCCGATGCCAGCGCCACCTCCACTGGCTTCCGTGCCGGTGGCACGTAAAATACACCAATCTGACCGTACGACAGGCACCCATGCCAACCCCCTTGCTTGCGAAGACATGTTGGGGCAAGCGAAATCAAATCAAATCAAATCGAATTGAACCAGCCAGGATCCCTGGTCTGGTGGTACGTAAAAAGCACTATCCGACTCGTGGCCGATGCCAGCGCCACCTCCACTGGTTTCCGTGCCGGTGGCACGTAAAATACACCAATCTGACCGTACGACAGGCACACATGCCAACCTCCTTGCTTGCGAAGACATGTTGGGGCAAGCGAAATCGAAATCGAAATCGAATTGAACCAGCCAGGATCCCTGGTCTGGTGGTACGTAAAAAGCACTATCCGACTCGTGGCCGATGCCAGCTCTGCCTCGTCTGGCTTCCGTGCCGGTGGCACATAAAATACACCAATCCGACCGTGGCCGTTGCCAGCCTCGCCTGGCACCTGTGCAGGTGGCACGTAAAAATCACCCACTACACTCAAGGAGTGGTTGGCGTTAGGAAGTGCATCCAGCTGTAGAAACACTGCCAGATAAGACTGGAGCCTGGTGCAGCCTTCTGGCTTCCCAGATCCCCGGTCGAACCGTCCAACCCATGCTAGCATGGAGAACGGACGTTAAACGATGATGATGATGATATATATATATATATGTATGTATGTATATATATGTATGTATATATATGTATGTATATATATATATATGTATGTATATATATATATATGTATATGTATATATATATATGTATGTATATATATATATATATGTATGTATATATATATATTTGTATGTGTATATATATATGTATGTATGTATAGATATATATATATATATGTATATATGTATGTATATATATATATAATTATATATATAAATATATATATATATATATATATATATATGTATGTATGTATGTATATATATGTATCTATATATGTATAGATATATATATATATATATATGTATATATGTATGTATATATATATAGATATATATATATATGTATATATACAAAAAGCAATAAAGATTCAAGTTAATTTAAATGAATTTACTTGAATATGGTACCTAACTTAGATGCACCAAAAAAAAAAAAAAAAAACTATACTGTTTTAACAATACAGTAATGTGGGGTGATTATAAGTGAGAAAGAAGCAACAAGAATGGATAGGTTTTTAGTACAATCGTTTCATACAAGGACAGGCTTTATTAAAAGTTGCAAAAATTACAGCATATAAACGTGTCCCGTACTATCAGCTAAAATACATGTGAGTTCTCTAGACATCCTAGTGGTGAGGCTATACTCATGAAGTAATGAAGATAATTAAGTAACATAAACATAAACAGATATCCAAAGTTCATTAAAGTTCTTTAAAGATGATGTACAGTCTTATCACAGAATTTTAAAAAAGTTTTAATAGCAACCCAGAGAAGGTGACCTAATCCATAGTGCACATATGAATTTCCAGAGATATGATGAGGGATTACATACTCACAGAAGACAAATTTATCCATTGTTAATCACAACGAGGTGGGTCTCAATTCCTGCTTATTAGCATTACAGAGAGGGTGAATTAATCCTTGTATAGATGCACAATTCCAATGGTGTAGATGTAAATTTCCAGAGAAATGAAGAGGAATTTCATATTCACAGGCGATAAATTATCAATGGTTGAACACAATGAGGTAGGTATCAATTCTTGTTATATGATTAGGTATTTGCCACATTAATCATATTACTGCTATTTACAAGAGGCTGTAGCTATTAACTTTTTGGATATCTGTTTATGTTTATGTTACTTAATTATCTTCATACTTAAGTATAGCCTCAACCACTAGGATGTCTAGAGAACTCACATGTATTTTAGCTGATGAGTACGGGACACGTTTATATGCTGTAATTTTGCAACTTTTAATAAAGCCTGTCTTGTATGAAACGATTGTACTAAAAACCTATCCATTCTTGTTGCTTCTTTCTCGCTTATATGTATATATATATATGTATATATATATATATGTATATATACATATGTATATATATATATATTTATATGTATATGTATATATATTTTTATATATATATAAATAAATATATATATGCATATATATATGTATATATATATGTATATATATATATATGTATATATATATGTATATATATATATTCTCAGGTGAGAAACCTGCCCGGGAAGTAAACCCAAGTGCAAGTGCTCCTACCAGCACCAAAAGCCAAAGCCAAAACCATGGAGATGAAAGAGCCAAAAAAGAAATAAAAGGAGGAAAAACTAAAAGAAAAACAAAAGATGAAACAGCCAAGGATAGAAGCAAACCTGACTATCCATGTACCAAAAAGGATAGAAACAGACAGTGCACACGAATGTGTAAATTCCACCTGAAAGGTGTCTGCTAGCATGGAGAGGAAGGTGCAGGCTGCCATTTTGCACATCAAAGACCCTGCCAGATAAACACGAAACAGGTCAGAAACCAACTACCAAAAGGGAAAGGAATGGACCACGCACCACCTGCCCCAAAACGGAGGTACGCAGATGTGGTGCATGCTACAAACCGCCAACATGTTATTGAAAGGGCAGCTGCTGAACGAGAATCTTTTTTGTGCATGGCACAAAAGATTGTACAGCAGCTAACCTGGCTCCATCAAACTCAAACTCGCAGATGGGACTATCCACAATACACAAGACCGCCACAGCAAATAGACCCAAGGTGGACACCGCCGGCAACAACATACACCTCACCTCGATGCTCCTACTAAACATCAGAGGACTGCTAACACTCAGTAATAGGACAAAAATCCCATTCTTGAGAGACTTTGTTGCATGCAATCAAGCCTTATGCATAGCACTTACGGAAACACACCTGAAACCGGACATAGCAGATGCGGAAATACACATACCACAGTATGTTGTACTACGGACTGACAGAAAAGAAAGGAGTCATGGAGGAGTTGCTATGTACATCCGTGAGGACCTCACACCCCAGGTCCTTTTGTCATACTCAAATTCGGTGTGTGACACACTAATTGTACATATAAGGCAACTTGGTGTAGTTATATGTGCTACATATCGCCCTCCAGATGCTCCAAGCCATGTAGGCAAGTTTGAAGACTGCCTTATAATAATAGAAGAAGTTCTAGTCACATTAGAACAACACATAAGTGTACTTCTTATGGGAGACTTCAATCTACCCAATGTCAGATGGCCCGAGGGCCTTTCTCTCCCAGGAATGACACAATGTGAACGAGGACAGGCGATGTCCTTCCTGAATCTCATCAACACTGTACATGGAGCAAGTAATACTCCAACCAACTAGGGCAGGTAACATACTGGATCTCTGCTTCACAAATAATATGGATCTCATCCATAATGTGAAAGTGACGCCGATACTACTCTCGAATCACAACATGGTAGAGCTGACCATGTACGGGCCAAAGGAAAGCATGGACATGCAGCCTACAAGAAACTCTCAGAATCTTTCCAGCTTGAACTTCCATAAGGCAAACTGGAAACAAATTGAGAAAGAGATCCTCAAACAAAACTGGCCTGAATGTCTATCCTCGCCAGACATCGACGTGAAACTTCAACAATTCATGTCTGTAATGCAAGCCCTATGCTACAAATGTGTCCCAGAGAGAAAGGCCACTGTACACAAGAGCAAAATCCCCAGAGAGAGGAAAATTCTAATGAGACAGCGTACAAAAGTTTCAAATCGCCTAAACAAACAAATTGAAAGCGGTGAAAAGTCCCGCCTGAAAATAAAACTGTTGGAAATTGAAAAATGTCTGCAACTCTCCCATGAAAAAGAAAGAGCAGACAAAGAAGCTTGGGCTATTGACAACATAAAATCTAACCCCAGAGCTTTCTACAGGTATGCCAAAGAAACAGTTACGGTGCACTGTAGGATAGGGCCACTCCTTGAAAAGGATGGTACACTCACAGGAAATCCAATGAGAGTAAGTGAAATACTAAATGAGCAATTCAAGAGTATTTTCACTCCACCCCTAGGGTATTTTCAAGTCAGCAATCCAACTGACTTCTTTACCAATGCAGATATAAAATCAGAGGCAGCGATGATTAATTACATCAATATAAAGGAAGACGATGTAATAAAGGCTATTGATGAAATGAAAACAAACTCTGCTACTGGCTCCGATGGATTCCCAGCAATCCTTCTAAAAGTATGTAAGAGAGTCCTAGCAAGACCACTGCAGTTCCTCTCTCAGAGCTTCCTTGCAACTGGCAAACTTCCAAGAAAACTGAAAGATGGTAAAATATGCCCTATTCATAAAGGAGGTAGCAGAGCGGAGGCCCAGAACTACAGACCTATCTCTCTGACCTCACACATCAGCAAGGTCATGGAACGAATAGTCAGAAGGAAACTAATCACCTTCCTTGAAGAAAATGACTTGCTGCCTGACACCCAACATGGTTTCCGACCAGGCAGAAGCTGCTTAATTCAGCTCCTACAACACTATGACTGGGTGTTGAAACGACTGCTCAACCACTCAAATGTGGAAGTCATATATCTCGGCTTTGCAAAGGCCTTTGATAAAGTCGATCATGGAATGATATGTCACAAACTGCGTGATCTTGGCATAGTTGGAAAATTGGGAGAATGGCTTCATGACTTTCTGAAGGATAGAAGTCAGGTGGTAGTAGCCAATGGGGCCACTTCCATTAACACGCAAATAGTGAGCGGTGTTCCGCAAGGCACTGTTCTGGGACCACTACTGTTCATAATGGCCCTCTCAGACATGCCCTCAGCCATGCAGAGAGCCACGATCACAAGTTATGCAGATGATACAAAAGTTTCACAGGCAATGCAGAACCCTGAAGACACTAAGCACCTGCAATGTGAGCTGGACAAAATATACAAGTGGGCTGAAAAGAATAGCATGCAGTTCAATGCTGAAAAGTTTCAAGCTTTATACAATCAGCATGCAAAACTAAGTGCAATACCCAATAAATACACTGGACCTGGAGGGATTGCAATCCCAGAGGCACAATCAGTGTGAGATCAGGGTATTTACATGAGTGATGATGCAACCTTTCATGTGCATGTTGCTAAATTGGCAATGAAATGTAGGCGGCTGACCAGATGGATTCTTAGAACCTTTAGAACAAGAAACCAGGAAACCATGATGGTCCTCTGGAGGACACTTGTCCTAAGCCACTTTGACTATTGCTCTCAGCTATGGTCACCATCCAGTGTCAAGTTAATCACAGAACTTGAGGCGATCCAACGAAGCTACACGAAGAAGATAGCCTCTGTGCAGCATATAAGCTATTGGGAAAGACTCAAGAGATTTAGACTCTATTCCTTAGAGCGTAGGCGAGAAAGATATGCCATAATATACATCTGGAAGATCCTAGAAGGACTTGTCCCAAACTTTGGCATCGAGAGTTACACAAATGCCAGAACTGGGCGCCACTGCATAGGGCCAAGGCCTCCAAATTTACCATCAAGATGTAGGACAAGATACTGTGATAGCCTAGGGTTCCGAGGCCTACAGCTCTTCAAATTCCGCCCGAAGAACCTAAGAGACCTGCATGGGGTGGATGCAGATGCCTTTAAAATGAAACTGGATCTCTTCTTGTCAGGTGTCCCAGATGAACCAACTTCACGACAGGAGGTGCAGATGAGGGCAGCTGCATCGGACTCTCTCATGCACCAGATGGCATTTGCCAAAAAGCATTCGTGAAGTAAAATCATGTAGCAACACCAAATGGCGGTGCCCCAGCATGGCCACAGCTTGTGAGCTGAAGCTAAATAAAATTAAAAAAAAATTTTTTAATAAAATAAATATACATATATATACAGTTCAAATTTACAGAAAAACAAGAATGCAGACAGATATAGGAACAACAAGCAGGTGCATGATTTTAATGCTTGGGAAGAATGGAAAATTCTTTTACCCACACATATATATATATGTATATATATATATATATATATATATATATATATATATATATATATATATATATATATATATATATATCATAATATATGCTTATCATAAATACATATATATTTAAGAAATATTATTGTACTCTATATAAGTATTGATTGTTAAATATGAATTTATAATTTTTTTATTTGTTAATGATAACTTAAATATTACTCTTTACTCTTTACTCTTTTACTTGTTTCAGTCATTTGACTGCGGCCATGCTGGAGCACCGCCTTTTAGTCGAGCAACTCGACCCCGGGACTTATTCTTTTTTTATAAGCCCAGTACTTATTCTATCGGTCTCTTTTTGCCGAACTGCTAAGTGACAGGGACGTAAACACCAGCATCGGTTGTCAAACAATGCTAGGGGGACAAACACAGACACACAAACACAACATATATACATATATATACATATATACGACAGGCTTCTTTCAGTTTCCGTCTACCAAATCCACTCACAAGGCATTGGTCGGCCCGGGCTATAGCAGAAGACACTTGCCCAAGATGCCATGCAGCGGGACTGAACCCGGAACCATGTGGTTGGTTAGCAAGCTACTTACCACACTGCCACTCCTGCGCCTAAATATGTACATTTATTTAAATATTATTATCTTATAATTATTATATTTGAACGTAAATTTTAAAACATTAATCACTTTGGGATCTAGATCGTAAAAATGTTTTAATTTAACAAAAAATTCTTATTACATTTCTAGTCTTATTATATTTCTAGTACTATTACATTTAATAATAATAGTAATAAGTATTTTATAAAGATAAGTTATACGTATTTACTTTGGAATTTTTCAATTCTTATTTTTTATTTCATAAATATTTTTGAAAGATTTCTATATTTATGTAAGTAATAGTGGACTAATATATTTATTGTTTATGTGTTTATTGATAGAAAAAATATAGATTTTTAATTACTACATTTTTTGATTATCATTAGATACTTATTTTTATATATTTATTATTTTATAATTATTATATGTGAACTAAAATTTTAAAATATTAAGAGTGATTGTTTTGTAAAATAGTTTGGTAATTAAATATTAGAGTATAAGTATGTTAAAGATATTCTATAGTATATTAATGTTTTTTATTAAGCTAAATTATATCTTCACAGATAAATACATTTTTCTATCTACTCTATTTTTTACCTTAAATTTTAGCATAATAAATGTATTGTGGGCAACTGATCCTAATGTTTTAAGTTTCAAATTTAGTTAATGGAGTTTCTTCTATAAGAAAAATCATTATTTTATTCTTTTAATAAATATTGTTTAACTCTATTTACTTATTTATTTCACTATTATCATTAACCTGAAGAGTGACTATAATTTTAAATTGAATTGATTTGGATTAAATTTAAATTTAATTGTAATTCGAATTTAATTATAACCATGAAACATATGTAGTTTTTTTACTTATTATATATTTATTATTCATTTTTATACTTTTTGTGATCTAGTTATGTTTTACAAAAATATATTTTATTATTTTTTATTTATGATTTTGTTTTTGTCTATCATCGTTTGAATTGCATAATAGTGGGGTTTTTTTCTCTAATATATATTATATATATCATATATATATATATATATATCATTATCATTATCAACATCGTTAACATCTGCTTTCTATGCTGGCACAGGTTGCAGCGTTTGACTGCAAACTGCTAAATTGGGGGATGCACCAGTTTCCAACCTTATGTGGCAAGGTTTCTATGGCCAGAGGCTTTTCCTAATCCTATATATATATCATCCTTATCATCATCAACCTCGTTAACATCTACTTTCTATGCTGGCACAGTTTGCAGGGTTTGTCTGGAAACTGCTAAGTCGGGGGCTGTACCAGTTTCCAATCTGCTTTGGCAAGGTTTCTATGGCCGGAAGCTTTTCCTAATGCCAACCACTCCAAGCATGTAGTAGGTGTCTTTCATGTGCCATTGGCATGGGTGCCAATAAGCTGGTACCAGCATCAGCCATGACCCCAGCCTCACTTGACTTGACAGGTCTTCATAAGCATGGTCTATCACCAAAGGTCTTGGTCACCTGTCACTACCCCCCCATGAGGCCCAATGCTCAAATGGTGCTTTTTACATACCATCGACAATGGGTGCCAGTCAGACAGCACTGGCATTGGCCACGACTATGATTTACGTATATATATATATATATATATATATATTATAGTAGGTCTGGAGAGATTGTTGAGCTGCTTGAACGGAGCTGTGTGGATTTATGCTGCATTCAGGAAGTAAGGTGGAGAGGAGGTTCCGCTAGGCTCCTCACAGGCAAGGAACACAGGTACAAGATTTTCTGGGCAGGGAACACTGACGGGGTCGGGGGCGTGGGTATACTTCTAGCGGAGAAATGGGTAGATAAGGTA
The DNA here is from genome assembly GCF_006345805.1 of Octopus sinensis. Taxonomy (NCBI): domain Eukaryota; kingdom Metazoa; phylum Mollusca; class Cephalopoda; order Octopoda; family Octopodidae; genus Octopus; species Octopus sinensis. The sequence continues at coordinate 51,812,761 of NC_043008.1, forward strand.
ATCGAGGTAGTCAGAGTAAGTGATAGAGTACTTAAGATTAGATTAGTGCTTCACCATATGTTAGCTACCATCATCTCGGCCTATGCCCCTAAACCAGGGCTACCGGAAGGACAGAAAGACCAATTCTACAACACCCTATTGCGGACTACCTCGTTGACAAATGACAGTGACCTTCTCTTTGTGGCAGGTGATTTCAATGGACATGTTGGACGGCATGTCGGGGGCTTCCATGGCGTTCATGGAGGCTACGGTTTTGGCTCTCGAAATGAGGAGGGAACCAGGCTGCTGGAGTTCTGCGATGCAAATGACCTTATGGTTTGCAATACCAACTTCAGGAAACCCACCTCTCACCTAGTCACCTACCGTTCTGGCAGACACACTAGCCAGATTGACTACATCCTCGCCAGAAAGAAGGAAAGAGGGCTGCTTATAAATGCCAAAACCTTTCCAGGCGAAGAATGTACTCCTCAACATAGATTAGTAGTTAGCGACATCAGGATCAGAGCTAAATGGTTGCCCAGAAGAAGACCAACTTGGAGGAGAAGGGTCTGGAAGCTTAAAGATCCTGCAAATGGACAGAGATTTAGAGACATACTACTTGAAGCCTTTGACGAAATAGAAGGGGATATAGCTTCACTCAATGTGGAAGACAACTGGAGAGTTCAACGGGACAATCTGCTGACAGCCACTGACCAGATCTGTGGATGAAGCAAAGTCCCATCTCGACCCAGAGTAACGTGGTGGTGGAACAATGTGGTTGACAGGGCTATTAGACAAAAGAAACAGGCTTGGAGGGACTGGAAGAACGGTGGTAGCAGGGAATTGTATCAGACAGCCAGAAGGGAAGCTAGGAGACAGGTTTATTTAGCCAGAGGGGAAGCGGATAAGATAAAATTTGCCAATGTTCTGCTCCGTGAGGATGAAAGACTTGAAGTATTTTGTGTTGCAAGACAGTGTGTGAGAGAGAATCGTGATGTGGTAGGAGAGAAATGTGTCTGCATGGATGATGGTTCACTTGCGCTAAATGAGGATGCAAAGAGAGAGGTTTGGAGATGCCACTATGAAAGGTTGCTGAATAAAGAAAATGAATGGGATAAAGAGAGTCTGCCAAATGTCAACCCAACAGAGAGACCAGCCATCCAAGTTGACAATTCTTTGATAGTTAAAGCAATTAGAAGCATGAAGACAGGGAAAGCCCCAGGCCCATCAGGAATTACTGCAGAGATGCTCGAAATATCTGGCAGTGTTGGCTATAACCTAGTCACCCGTATAGTTAACCAGGTGATACACGGAGTCATACCCAATGACTGGTGTAGCAGCATACTAGTCAACTGCTACAAAGGTAAAGGAGACGCCCTAGATACAAATAATTACAGAGGTATCAAGCTGTTGGATCAGGTAATGAAGGTTACAGAGAGGGTCATAGCCCAACTGGTTAGGGAGAGAGTCAACTTGGACGAGATGCAGTTTGGTTTCATGCCAGGGAAAAGCACCACTGATGCCATATTTCTGGTGAGACAGCTGCAGGGAAATACCTAGCCAAAGATAAGCCCCTGTACCTGGCTTTCGTTGACATGGAGAAAGCCTTTGACAGGTCCCCCGATCCCTTATCTGGTGCCCAATGAGGAAACTAGGGATAGATGAATGGCTGGTGAGGGCTGTGCAAGCCATGTACAGGGATGCCATAAGTAAGGTTAGGGTTGGCAACATGTACACAGAAGAATTCAAAGTAGAGGTTGGGGTCCACCAGGTTCAGTACTCAGCCCTCTCCTATTTATCATAGTCCTCCAGGCAATAACGGAGTAATTCAAGACAGGTTGCCCCTGGGAGCTCCTCTATGCTGACAACCTTGCTCTAATTGCTGAGTCACTATCAGAACTGGAAGAGAAGTTCCAGGTGTGGAAGGAGGGTTTAGAATCGAGGGGTCTTAGAGTCAACCTAGCTAAAACCAAAGTACTAATAAGTAGGAAGGTAGACAATCCACAAATGTCGTCAGGAAGATGGCCCTGCTCGATCTGTAGAAAAGGTGTAGGTAGAAACTCTATAAGATGTACCCAGTGTAAGCTATGGACACATAAGAGGTGCAGCAATGTTAAAGGAAGGCTAACTGGGAAGATAGTTTTTGTATGTGGCAGATGCTCAGGAGCAATAAACTCTGAAAATCTGCAGAAAACAACTTCCGTCACTTTCCAGGGGGAAAAACTAGAAGTAGTTGATAGTTTCCGTTATCTAGGTGGCCAAGTCAGTAGTGGGGGTGGGTGCATTGAAAGTGTAACTGCTAGAGTAAGAATAGCCTGGCCAAAGTTTAGGGAGCTCTTACCTCTGCTGGTGACTAAAGGCCTCTCGCTCAGAGTAAAAGGCAGACTGTATGATGCATGTGTACGAACAGTCATGCTACATGGCAGTTAAACATGGGCTGTGACTGCTGAGGACATGCGTAAGCTCGTGAGGAATGAAGCCAGTATGCTCCGGTGGATGTGTAATGTCAGTGTGCATACTCGACAGAGCGTTAGTACCCTGAGAGAAATGTTGTACCTAAGAAGCATCAGTTGTGCAAGAGAGACGATTGCGCTGGTATGGTCGTGGTGAGAATGGATGAAGATAGGTGTGTGAAAAAGTGCCAATCCCTAGCAGTTGAGGGAACCCGTGGAAGAGGTAGACCCAGGAAAACCTGGGACGAGGTGGTGAAGCACGACCTTCAAACGTTAGGTCTCACTGAGGAAATGACCAGCAACCGAGACCTTTGGAAATATGCTGTGCGTGAGAAGACCAGGCAGGACAAGTGAGTCCAGCCCACTTATGCATACCTTTCTTCCCTTGGACACACAAAGACCTGTTGAGGCAAGCGAAGTCGATATCGAACCTCATCCGATGACAGGCACCTATGCCATCCATCCCCACTTTGCTTGCGAAGACCTGTTGGGGCAAGTGAAATCGAAATCGGAATTGAAATTGAACCAATCCTATGACTGGCACCTGGCAGATACCAGGACCCCTGGACTGGAGGTACGTAAAAAGCACAATCCGAATCGTGGCCAATGCCAGCGCCACCTCGACTGGGTTCCGTGTCGGTGGCATGTAAAAATCACCATCCGAATCGTGGCCGAAGCCAGTGCCGCCTCGACTGGCTTCCGTGCCGGTGGCACGTAAAATGCACCAATCCGACCGTGACCGACGCCAGCCTCGCCTGGCACCAGTGCAGGTGGCACATAAAAAGCACCCACTACACTCATGGAGTGGTTGGCGTTAGGAAGGGCATCCAGCTGTAGAAACATTGCCAGATAAGACCGGAGCCTGGTGCAGCCTTCTGGCTTCCCAGATCCCCGGTCGAACCGTCCAACCCATGCTAGCATGGAGAACGGACGTTAAACGATGATGATGATGATGATGATGAGTCCACAGATGAAATCCAAAGATTCTCTACAAAGATGACAGTAGAGCTCAAAAGATTCAAACCTAATGTCTATTCCACAAGGTAAAGAAAGTAGTGGTATTGTTGAGGCAATTAGGCAGATAAGCAAATTAAATATATCAAATATATTATATATAATAGTTTGGGTATGATTTGAGCTCAGAACGTAAAGCAAGATGAAATACCGCTAAGCATTTCACCTGGCATACTAATGTTTCTGCCAGCTCACCACCTTTTAATATATATATATATATATATATATATATATATATTGGGTTATCCCATCAATAATGCAGTATTTTCAATTGCATGAACTAAAAGTCTAGCTGTATCAACTTGCTATAAAAGCAGGTAGTAATTTTTTACCTTGTACTTATTTTTAGTGCAAGTTTTGAAGAGTGCAGTTCGATTTTAACAATTATTTTTTTCAAAGCTATAATGGAAATGACAAAGGAGTATATTTGGCATATTTTTCTTTATGCGGTCAATAAAAGAAAGAACACAATGGAAAGTGTGAGGAATAGTAATGCAGTATATGGAGATTGGACAGTTAGTGTAAACCAGTGTCAGTGGTGGTTCCGGAGATTCTGTGCTGGAAACTACAGCCTAGAAGATGAGCCTCATTCTAGAAGATGAGCCTCATTCTCACGTAAAAAGCACCATCCGAATGTGGCCGGTGCCAGCGCCGCCTTGACTGGCTTCTGTGCCAGTTGCATGTAAAAAGCACCATCTGAACGTGGCCGATGCCAGCGCCACCTAGACTGGCTTCTGTGCTAGTGGCATGTAAAAAGCACCATCCGAATGTGGCCGATGCCAGCGCCGCTTTGACTGGCGTCTGTGCTAGTGGCACGTAAAAAGCACCAACCGATCGTGGCCGGTGCCAGACTCCCCTGGCACCTGTGCCGGTGGCATGTAAAAAGCACCCACTACACTCATGGAGTGGTTGGCGTTAGGAAGGGCATCCAGCTGTAGAAACACTGCCAGATCAGACTGGAGCCTGGTGCTGCCTCCTGGCTTCCCAGACCCTGGTCGAACCGTCCAACCCATGCTAGCATGGAAAACGGACGTTAAACGATGATGATGATAATGATGATGATGATGATATATATATATAGATAGATATATAGATAGATAGACAGACAGACAGACAGACAGACAGACATGCATACACATATTCATGTACTGGACAGGAAGGGCACCCTGTCCTAACAAATCTGCCTCAACGAATTCCATTTATCCCATGCAAATATGGAAATGTAGACATCAAAATAATGATGATGTTATCAGTTCATCATTTGTTATTGTCATCAGCTAATTTTCATGTCTAAGAATATATTCCTGGCTAAATGGTTCCTTCAGATTGATGGTATCAATGTCTGAGATGGACAATCCTCTCATTATGCAGGATTAGACCCCTCAGATCAATAATAATGTTTGTGTGTTTCAAAGATATTTTGTCAATTTTTAATTAAAATTTATTCTTTACTTCTTAGGGAAACAAGATGAAGAAGAGAAACAAGAGAAAATACATTCTACCAAAACAATTCCCATCATGGGAACAGGTAATTATTTTGTGTGTATGTGTGTGTGTGCATGAGTACTTGAGTGTGTGTGATAAATGTATGCAAGTGTTTATATACATATATATATATGTGAGTGTGTATATGTATCTATCTCTCAATCTATCTGACAATGTATGTGTGTGTGTGTGTGTGAAGATGAAGAGTTTAGGTCACAAGTGATCTCAACTAATAGATATGCACTCCGTGTGCTCCAATTGACTAGGATACAAGTACTCAATGGGGGCTGGAGTTGTGGTGGCCACTGTCCAGTAGGCAGAGAATAGGAAATCTGTAAACTACCTCCAAGTCTGCAGTTATAATTTAAAGAAGAGGAAAAAAAACCCAAGGCAGGACAAGCTTATCGGTTCATTTAGATTAGTTTAATGGTGAAGTGAACAAAAGTAAATAATAATGTCTTACAGCTGTTTCTAGGATATCATAGGTAGTGGATCAATATGTTGAGTGTACAAGCAAGAGAATATATAGGCAGGAAACCGTTATGTAGAGAAGTAGAGAGAATTTGATGAAGGGAAATGTGGAATAAGGTATGAAGTTCAAGGTTCATTATAGTTCATAGTTCATTCTGTTCTGGAGGGTATGGGAATCTATCCATATTTCCATGAAGGTGTACCTCCTTATGTATATTCCCAAGTAAATCCATAGTTCAAAAAGGGGCTTGAGTAATGCATCCAACTGAGAGAAGGGGAGCCCTGCAGATATTACTACAGGATTCAGCACAATTGCTTAATAGGCAACATGGAGCTTTTTCAACCTCCAAACATAAATGCTTCCATTCATTCAAGATCTTCCACAGGTCTAAATATAAGAGAAATCAACACATGATATCTATAACACCTGTTTCTACATATTCACTGTCATTATCTCTGTCTAGACATAAAATAATATTATCTCTTTCAAGACATAGAATCTATAGGCCCATAGTTTCACCAAATTAAATTAAATTAAATTCTTTCTATTTTATATTTTACTCCTTTTCTACCTTATATATGTATATTTTTTACCTTGTTTTTCTTACTTCCTTTCATTTTATATATCTTAATTCATTCAATTTTATTCTTAGTTCTAAGTGTCACTTTAATTCTAGGCTTTGGTTGGTAAATTTAAACCTTACAATTTTAAACTATCCTTTATTTCTAAGTTAACTTTGCATCTGTTTATTTTTTATTGGTATCTATTCCTTCAATATATATATATTTTATGTACTCTAGCCACATTAATCTCTAAATATTGTACTTAATTATCAATCCTGAAATTGTAATGCCTCCCTCTTGAAGTTGGGTATCCATTTCTAGCATTTTAGTTCTCATTGATGACTGGTAGACCACAACAACATAGTTCATTCCAACCACATAAGACCAATCCTCATCTGTTTGGCTTTATCTAAGTGGCCTTTTTTCCTATCTCCATTCTATTACCCCTATCCCTGCCCCCTCAAAAGCCTACCTCCATAATATGTATCTGCTATATTTCTCTGTGATTTTCCAATCTCTGTGAACTCTCACCCCTATCCTACACTGTTGAAAAGTAATACCAGCCTCTCTTAACAGAATCTATTATCTACAGTTATCCTCAAAATTACTCATACTCTTGTTAATTTTTTTGTGATTTTTTATATTTTTATGATTAAATGAATGCATTTTCTCAAGTTTGTTTATGGGCGATATGTGACCAACAAGTGAAAGAATAACAACAATACACAATTCAAGAAATTCTTCATTTCAGGGGTGTATACACATATACACATGCACATACAAAAATATAGGTCCATACACATATACATACACAGATAAACACCAACACACATATACACATATTTATTTACATATATTCATACATATATACATGCGCACATAAACATGTATGTATATCAAAAAAGGTGTGGGGAAGAATTAGGTAGATCCACAATGGAAATTAAGAAGATCAAGCGAAAGAAGAGGAAATACAACCAAACGAATCATATCTCATCATGAAAATAGATAATTATCAATTTCTTCATGTATCACCAGAGTGACAGTTTAATAACAGCACCAAAAATGTCTGATTGAGTTTAACCCTTTTTTGTTACCATATTTCTATTCAATTATTTTACCTTTGATTTAATTAATTTTGAAAATAAGGAAGAATTTAGAGTAATAAAATTGTTTGTAACAAGGTGGTGAGCTGGCAGAATTGTTAGCATGCTGGGCAAAATACTTAGTAGTATTTCATCTACCACAATGTTCTGAGTTCAAATTTCACCAAGGTTGACTTTGCCTTTTGCCCTTTCGGGGTCAATTAAATAAGTACCAGTTACGCACTGGGGTTAATGAAATCAACTAGCCCCCTCCCCCAAATTTCAGGCCTTGTGCCTATAGTAGAAAGGATTATTATGCTTGTATATGGCAATTTAAAACTGCAGTTAAAATATCTGAATGAAAGACAGAGTTAAGTGAAGTTTACAAATCTAACATACTAACTTCTCTACTCCAATCTATTTAATTAACTCTGAAAATCATATTGAAAATTTTCCAAGCCAAAAGCACAGTCTTGTAATGATTCTGTAGCAAAACTAAGCTGGATGAGAGAAGAAGAGATTAGGGATTTTACCCCTTACAAAAGTTCCCTATTGCCCTCCAAATGAAACAAGGTTTGAACATTTCCTTATGGTACTGGATCATAATACAAGAAGTTAAGAGTTAAAATGACACTCATGATGAAAAGTAAACTCCTGAGTATGAAAAATCATTAGGTGCAGGCATGGGTGTGTGGTAAGATGCTTGCTTCCCAATCACATGGTTCTGAGTTCAGTCCTACTACATGGTACCTTGGGCAAGTGTTCTCTACTATAGCTTTAGGCTGACCAAAGTCTTGTGAGTGGATTTGGTTGACAGAAACAGGAAGAGCCCTGTTGCATTTATATATGTGTGTGTGTGTATATATATATACACACAAAATATTTTATAATTATATACATAATTATAACAAGGGATTGGCTTTATGCCTCACTACATACTGCAAGAAATAGATACTAAGCCTCTATTACCACTTTAAAATCTCCAAGAATAACACACTATATTGTAGGCAAGCAAAGGTTAACTAACTTCATTGATTCATTATTTTCCTTTTGCTTGCCTACAATGTAGTGTGTTATTCTTGGAGATTTTAAGGTGGTAATAGGGGCTTTAGTGTCTATTTCTTGCAGTGCATGGTGAAGCATAAAGCCAGTCCCTTGTTATAATTATGTATGTAATTATAAAATAGTTTGTAAAATTTACCAATGAGGCTTTTATTTCTGCACTGACTAGCTAGTAAAATTATTGATTTTACCCTTTTAGTATAATTAATATGAATATACATCATACATACATATATAATATATATATATATATATATATATATATATATATATATATATAGTGGCTGTGTGGTAAGTAGCTTGCTTACCAACCACATAGTTCTGGGTTCAGTCTTACTGCATGGAACCTTGGGCAAATGTCTTCTACTATAGCCTCGGGCCAACCAAAGCTTTGTGAGATGATTTGGTAGATAGAAACTGAAAGAAGCCCATTGTATATATCATCATCATCATTTAATGTCTGTTTTCCATGCTGGCATGGGTTGCACGGTTCCACTGGGGTCTGGAAAGCCAAGGGGCTGCACCAGACTCCAACATGATCTGGCAGCATTTCTACAGCTTGATGCTCTTCCTAACGCCAACCACTCTGAGAGTGTAGTGAGTGCTTTTTACATGCCACTGGCACTGGGGCCAGAGGGGGCTGGCATCGACCACGTTTGGATGGTGCTTTTACTTGCCACTGGCATGAGAGCCAGTCAAGTCAGCACAAGAACCAACCAAGGTGAGGGGTGTGGCATCGACCATGTTTGGATTGTGCTTTTTACATGTCACTGACACAGGGAGCCAGACGGGCGGGGCTGGCATATATATATATATATATGTATATGTGTGTTTGAGTGTGTGTGTGTGCATGTGTATATGTTTGCATGTCTGTATTTGTTGCTCCATCATCACTTGACAACCAATGATGCTGTGTTTATGTCCCTGTAACTAAGCAGTTCGACAAAAGAGACTGATAGAATAAGTACCAGGCTTTAAAAAAGTACTGGGGTTGATTCATTCAACTAAAATTAAAATTATTCAAGGCAGTGCCCCAGCATGGTCGCAGTCAAATGACTGAAACATGTGAAGGAGAAAAGATAAAAAATTATTAAAGATTCAGAGCCTGGTGCAACCATCTGGTTCGCCTGTCCTCAGTCAAATCGTCCAACCCATGCCAGCATGGAAAGCGGAGATTAAACGATGATGATGATGATGATGATGCATGCTTGTCAAATTGAGGACTGACAATAAATGTGACTATGCAGTAGAGAGAGTGTGTGCGGTCTGGTAAGAATAAATATCACTATATTTTACTGAGGTGGTTTAATATATACCACCAAAATATACTAATAATCAGACTACTTTCTACAGCATGCCTCCATTAAATTTTTTATAAACTTTGTGGAATTGCCTCTCTTGATTTTGACAGCAATTATCACTAAAACTAATACATTTTCTTTTAATTACATTGGTAATGTAGAAATATGATAAATTCATTTTTCATTTTCACATTAAGTATATTAACTTCCACTTAAGTATACATAAAATATTGTTCAACTGAATATCTTATTGTTTTCTTCTGCAGTTATTGGCATCTTATTTTTGATAATCATCATTTTCAGTATCAGGTAAAATCATATATTATTAATCTTTACTTTCATTTTATTATCTTCTTTTGTTTGCATGTATGTGTGTGTGTATTTGTGTTTTTCTGCATGTATTTATATATGTGTGGGAATATATATATATATATATATATATATATATATCACGTGATCACAAACCAACCAAACCACCAACCATCAGATGTTGTTACACATCGCTGGTCACAATGCGTTCGCATTGTTTTAGCTTTCGAATGACGCCACCCCATTGGCTAAGCGAGCAGGCCAATATATATATATATATATATATATATATTATATATATATATATATATATACATATATATATAACATATATGCACAGGCATGGCTGTGTTTGAAGAAGCTTGCTTCTCAACCACATGGTTCAGGGTTTAGTCCACTGCATGGCACCTTGGACAGGTGTCTTTTACTACAGCCCCAGACCAACCAAAGTCTTGTGAGTGGATTTGGTAGACAGAAACTGAAAGAAGCCTGTTGTGTATTTATGTATATATATATATATATATATATATATATATATATATATATATATATATATATATATATATATATATACATTTGTGTGTCTTTGTGTGTGTGTTTATCCCACCTCCATCATTTGACAACCGATGTTGATGTATTTATGTCCCTGAAATGTAGTGGTTCGGCAAAGAAGACCAATAGAATAAGTACAAGGCTTACAAAGAATAAGCTCTGGGGTCGATTTCTTCAACTAAAGGTGGTTGTCCAGCCTGGCCACAGTCAACTGACTGAAATATGTAAAAGAGTAAAGTGTGTGTGTGTATACTTATAGATAAATAGAAATACACACACACACACACACACACACACACACACACACATATATATACATATATACAGTGTGTGGTGAATAAACTGTCATCTAAATTACACAAAAATGAAAATAACACTAATATCTCATTGTAACTGATGTATTTACTAAAATTAGATAAAAAATATCTTGAAGTACTAAGGAGTAAATTCATTCAATAAAATCGTCATTGGCTTCAACCTTGGCCTCCAGAGGACTTCAGAATCTCCTGCATATCTTCTGGATGGTCTCCTTGTTTAAGTTGGTGAATGCTGCCATAGTCCTAGCCTTTTCTTCATATTTGGTGTGACACAGAGTTTCTTGTTCAACACATAATAAAGAGGGTTGCAGTCTGGGGAGTTAGATAGCCAGATGTTAGGGGTGATGTGGTTGCAGAAATTATCTAACAGCCATGACTGGGTTCTCCTGCACGTGTGGCATGGTGCAGAGTCCTGTTGCCAGACATAGGATCTTCCCACACCACCCTCTTGACCCAGGGCAGCATTACCTCCTTCAGACACTTGATGTAGCCCTTCATGTTGAGTGTGAGGTCATGTGGGAAGATGAATAGAGGCATAATGTTGTCATCACAAGTGGTTACTCCAAACACAATTGTGTTGTGTAAATGTCTGATTTTTATCACTCTCAGTACATGGATTCAGATTGCACTGTCCTCAGATTGACACCCAAACACTCTGAAATGTTTGTATCAGTGTAAAATATTTGTATCGCTTCTTGTGTGTTTCCAAATTTCTGGTAGAGTGAATTGTGCCATGGTGCTATTTTTCTCACAGACAGTACCCAACTGACCCTACTGTATTGTGTAGTTGACAAAATCAAAAACAAACAATGCACATGCATGAAATTAAAAACAGGAAATGGTGACAATTTACCCATCGCTCCCTGTATACACACACATATATATAACATAAATCAAAGTGGAGAACAGATATTTGTAGGTCAAATTCCTTTATCATGGGAATACAAAATGCATAAAAAGTTCATCAAGGTATCAGATTTCAAGCGCTCCAATATTGCAATCCAAAGAAAAGCATTAGTACAAAACCTTACAATCATTTTGGAGAATACGTTTGTATTGGGTGAATTTTCCAGCTAACACAAATAGTCACATTTCCCTCATCAGATGTACAAAAAATTGATTAAAATAGTTTTTAAATTTGAGAAAGTTTAAAATATCTCCTACTTACAGTACTTGAAATCATATCAGATGATGTTATTGTCCTTTTTAAAAATATTATAGTTTTTTAAAAGTTTGCAAGGATATAGAAAAAAGCATTGCGGAGTGAAAAAAGGTTGTGAAATAAGACATTTGTGTGAATGAAAATAAAAATAAATATATATTATATTTGTAAAAATCAAATGACGGATGCTATATTGGATAATAGAAAGGAAGACTTAAATCAAGTTAACCATTTAAATGAACTGTTGGATTGTTTATAATTAAAGATAGTTAAATAATTAAAAATAATTTAAAATAAGTTGAATCTATAGAATGTTGGTGGGAACAGTTTAAAAGTTCACATGATATTTATAATTTACAATGATTGCTGACTTATAACTTATATATATAAGGTTAATAAGTTCAAATACTAAGCTAAGCCTGTGAAGCACTGAGATGTCAAAGTATATAGAATTTTATGCTTACACTTTAAGTTAGTCATATCGAACGAGAGCGGAAAATTTTTTTTATTATTTTATTAAGGCAAGTCAATGTTCATAAGTTCAGATTCTATCCTTTCTACTCTTTAAAAAACTTAAACGTAGATAAATACTTATGCCTACATACATTATAATGCCTGAGATTTTATTAATTAAAATTTTCTTGCCTGTATGAAATATACGGATTGCTCACTTCCAGTATACCTTCTATATGGGGTGGTTTCTGACATGATTGACCAGTCTAATCTAAATTCCTTATTCCGCATTTTTAGTTTATTAATATACATAGCCAGTGCTGTTGCATTTTTGGTTTCTGGGTTTGAGAATGAGCTCATGTGTCTTCTATATCTCGTTTTAAAGTCTGTAGTAGTCCCTATGTATACTTTCTTAGGTTGGTTGGCTATTACAACCTCAGTCTTGTATACCACGTTTTTCCTAAGGGACATAAATTGCAGGCTTTATTCCTGTTATTCATCCCTGTGCATACTTTATATATGTTATTATTAACACTACTCGTATTGGGGCTACCCTATTCCATATTCCCATTCCCAAGCTTAAATCTATTATTCCCTGCGAATATCAGTCATAAATTCGGTGTAGTTGAGTATAAGAGTTTTAGACAGGAGATCTATTAAAAATAGAGCAGTATTTGTGGCCCACAGGAAAATTCTTATCGACAATACTAAAAAACATTTTTGGGAGATTTTTAACCTGAAGGGAGAAAGCGGAGTTAAACCATATAACTTCCCGTATTCTCACTGTTTTACTTCCAGTTTGCCACTGTTTATTATTATTTTTTATTACTACTACTACTACTACTACTACTATTACTACTACTACTACTACTACTACTACTACTACTACTACTACTACTATACATGTTAGGATACCTAGGAAATCTCCTAAAATGATAGGAGTCATGTTGTTCAGGAGGGTTATTTACATGCAAGATATCAATACCGGATTCCACTAGATTTGGAAAAAGTTTACTTAATCTGTATATGAATAGGATACATTTAAAATAGTATATATCTTCTTTAAAACTGCTATTCCTCAAAGCTGCGTTAACAATAGGCACCACATTGTTAAAAACTATTTGGTTTGCCAACAAATTAGATAACCTAATTGAAATCCCCCTAATCAATCCATTGATGATACTTTGTGGGTGGTTAGATAGTGTATGAATGTATTAGATTGTTTTATTCAGCTTATAAGTAGGGATAAAATAGCTCATTATCCAAATTTTATTCATCACTTTCAATTTTCTCCTAGGAATAACTAATTAAACGAATTCCGCTGTATGTTTTTAAAATTCATTTTATTTTATTTCATTTTAAAAAACTGCTTTTTCCAAAATTAAGTCCATAGGCCAAAATACAGACTTAAATAAATTTGTTTAAATAACTTTTTTTTTCTGAAAATAATAAAAATTACTGGGGCTAAACACGAAAAGAGTTTCTGAATATAAGCCCACAGACAAAAAACTGGATGGGCTTATTTTTGGAAAAATCCAGCAATGTTTTTATAATTTTTGTTTTAATAAAATATAGTAAATTTCCAAAATGTTGTTCTTAGCTGTAATACTTTAAGTACAGTAGAATTTTAATTTTAAGTACATTTAGAGGTGACAAAGTGGGCAAATTCCACTGTAGAAATCTTGTTCTGTATTTTCCCAGGCGTAATAACTAAAGAATTCTAACATGCATACACCTGCATTTTTCATTGTAATATATATGTATATGTCATCACCATGAACATCATCATTTAATGTCCATTGTCCATGCTGGGATGTGTTGGACGGTTTGACAAGGCTGGTATACTGGAAGGCTGCAACTAATTCCAGTCTGATTTGGCATGATTTTCTATGGTTGGATGCCCTTCCTAATGCCAACAACGCCAAGAGTGTAATGGGTGCTTTTATGTGTCACTGGCATGTGTGCCAATTTGTGAGACACCAGTATCTGCCACAACTGCAATTTTGCTTGGCTTGATGGTTCTTCTTCTCAAGTACAACATAATGCCAAAGATCTTGATCATTGCCTCCATGAAACCCAACACTCAAAAGGAACTCAGCCACTTTGCCTCCGTGAGGCTCAATGCTCAAAATGAACTCAGTCACTTTACCCCTGTGAGGCCCAATCTTTAAAAATGTTCTTTACGTGCCATCAGCATGGCCCTGTCTATCACATCATTTGATTACCACATTACCCTAGGTCTGGATGGGACTTAGGGTTAGGGTTTGGTCTGTGGCATTCAGCAAGCTGTCCCTCAGGAATTCCCAGTTGCCCTCAAGTCTGTATCTCCTCCTCCCTTTCATCAAACTTCTCAATTAAGACGTCCCTAAATTTCTGACCATATGAAGGGCCCTTAAACTTCCAAATTCCTCTTTTCCAGATTGATTTACTTCTTGGCTTTCTTCTGGCCTGGAGTCTAAAGTCACTAATGACTAGTCTATGCTGGGGAGTACATTCTTCTCCAGGAAGGGTCTTTGTATTTAGGAGCAACCATGCATCCCACTGTTTGGTGAGAATCTAATCGATCTGGTTAGCACAGACACCTGATTGATAGGTTATTAGGAGGCAGGCTGGCTTCCTGATGTTTGTGTTGCAAATCAAAAGGTTATTTGCATCACAGAACTCCAGTAGCCTTGTCCCTCTTTGCTTTGGGAGCCAAATCCATAGCCCCCATGCACACCATAGAAGATACCAGGCTGTTGTCGAGCATGCCTGCGGAAATTCCCGGCCATAAAGAGGAGATCATTGTAATTTGTATCTAAAGTAGCCTGTAGAAGAATGTCATAAAAGTGTTTTTCTGTTCATTTGGTAGGCCCGCTTGATGGGCATAGGCAGAGATAATTGTCATTATACTATACTGTAAGACTAGCCTAAGCTTAAGCACTCTATCACCCACTCTGATTACCTCTATAACCTTATCCATCCATTTCTCTGCAAGAAGTATGACACGCCACCTACTCCGTCACTGTTACCTTCCCAAAAGATTTTATACTTATATATCTTGCCTGTGAGGAACCTGGCTGAAGCTCCTCTTCACCTTATCTCTTCGATGCAACATTCATCAACACGCCTCTGTTCAAGCATCTCAACAATCTTGCTAGACCTACCTCTCAGTGTGCCTACATTGATAGTGCCAAATCAGAAAACTAGGAAACGGACGTGGGCAGGAACATGGAAAGAAGTGATTTTATTCAGCACCTGAATATATATATTTAAAAATCAAAAAGAGTAGTATAAAATATGGATTCAGAGAAGCTTGTAGATATCACAGTAAGCTCTTCCTACAGTCTTGGCTATCAGTTCATGTCGAGATCAATTACAAAACTTATGACATAAAGTTTCTGTGTAACTGGAAAGCCTGAAAATCCGAGTGATAAATTATTCTGTGAGGAGAATATGAACCACGAAAGTCAGATGGTGTGAGAGGTGAATATCAATTAATTTAACTGCCTGATGACCAAAGAATTCTGGATGTTTTGCTACCTTCTTCATGTAGTATTAATATGTATACTCCATATTACACAATACAATCATATATTCACAAATTAATGCATCTAAACAGAGCTAGCTTATCAGATCACCAGAACCTCATATTTATATTGTTCACAGAAAATTCTCTCTTTAGATATGGAAAGTCTGAACTGGAAAAAAATTATTGGGTCATTCCATAGATAACACAATTCTTATACACTTCTTTTATCTTTCAAAATTGAGATAAACAAAGTTCTTTTTTACTTAAAATATAGTCTCGTTCATATTCTACAATTCTCTTCCATCTATCTAGTACACTTGCAAGGCCCCTCTTCCAAAATTCACTTGTCCGTGATGAAAAGTACTCCTCCCTCGTACTGTTTTGACCTTGTCTACAAAATTCATATTTTTTCCATCCAAATGATTTTAAAAACTGCAGAATAACTGTTAATCAGATAGGGCAATGTCTGGCAAATATGAAGGGTGGGGCATCATTTCCTATTCACACTGCTTCAGCCTTTGGAATGTCATTCTTAGCTGATCACAGTAGATCTCCTTTGTTATCATTTGGTTTGGGGTTTAAAAGTTCAAAGTAGACTAACCTTTCATATCCCACCAAACAAATAACAACACCTTACGTGTGTGAAGATTTTCCTTAGCCTGGGGTCCCACTGTTTCTCCTTTCCCTACCCACATTCTTCAGCTTTTGACATTTTTATAGAGTACTCATTTCTCATCACCAGTCACTATTCGATCAAAAAAAAGGTCCATTTGTGATATGTGACAGTAAAGAAGAGTACACATTCACTCTCTGCATGTGATTAGACTTGGAATGTTTATGAGGAACTCCTTGACCCAATTTGCTGACTTTTTCAATGGCATGCAGCAGTTGATGAATAGCTGAATGACCAAATCCAAGCTTCTCTGCTAGTTTCTCAACAGTTACAATGGGATTTTGTTCCACCAGGGTTTGTAGGATGTTCTCGTGAAGCTCTACAGATTTTCCAAGATGTGGAAAATCGAAATCGATCAACATCAATGGAAATTGCAGCTGTGATACTAGTGACGGTGAAACGTAAGAGAACCATCTGTGGCGTGGCCAGCCAGCACCGCCTTGACTGGCCTCGTGCTGGTGGCACGTAAAAAGCACCATCCGTTTGTGGCCGTTGCCAGCCTCACCCGGCCCCCGTGCCAGTGGCACGTAAAAAGCACCATCCAATCGTGGCCATTTGCCAGACTCGCCTGGCCCTCGTGCCGGTGGCACGTAAAAAGCACCATCCGATCGTGGCTGATTGCCAGACTCGTCTGGCACCTGTGCCGGTGGCATGTAAAAAGCACCCACTACCCTCAGAGTGGTTGGCGTTAGGAAAGGCATCCAGCCGTAGAAACATTGCCAGATCAGACTGGGCCTGGCGCAGCCTTCTGGCTTCTCAGACCCCAGTTGAACCGTTCAACCCATGCTAGCATGGAAAGCGGATGCTAAACGATGATGATGTGGCTCATCTTCTAGGTTGTTGTTCCAAGCTCAGAATTTCTGGAACTACTGCTGACATTGGCTTATGCATATTGTCCAATCACCATATGTTGCATTAATATTCTTCACATTTTCACTGCATTGTTGCCTTTACGTAACTCATAAAACAAAATATGCCAAATATGCTCCTTTGTCACTTCCATTTTAGCTTTGAAGAAATAACTGCTAAAATCGAACTGCACTCTTCAAAACTTGTACTAAGAATAAGTATACGGTAAAATTACTCCCTGCTTTTATAGCATGTTGATGCAGGTAGTTTATCCTGCCCCCTCTGACTTTTAGTTCATGCAATTTTAAAAAAACCACATAATTTATGGTATGACTCAATACTTTGTTCTGGTCAGTAAAAGGTAAACAACAGAACAAGGACATACTGTGGTGCTATTCATTATAGAAAAATTTTAGAAATTTTTACTACCAGTGGTCTATCATGTAGAAAAATTAGTCAATAGACTATATATTATTCATATAGAGTGTACATTTAAATACACTAAGCCACTGGTAGTAAAAATTTCTAAAATATTTTCTCACCCTGATATTATTAATTATATACATACACACACACACACACACACACATATATATATATATATATATATATATATATTTACACACACACACATACATATACATACATACATATATATATATATCTAATATATATATATATATCTATATACATAATATATATACATATATATATATATATATATATATATACATATATATGCATACACACAAACACACACACATACATATATATATTAATAATAATAATATGACAACAAAAGAATGAATGAGATCTCGATATTGTGTAAATAGAAGAATTTATCTATAATGTAATATGTGACAATTAGTCGGTTGCCATAATAAAACTCCGAGTTTCAGATGTTGGGGCAGAACTCTACTCAGGCATCTCGTCAGTTATTAAGACAAACAGCATTTTTGTTTGTCTTAATAACTGATGAGATGCCTAAGCGGGGTTCTGCACTGACATCCGAAACTTGGAGTTTTATTATGGCAACCAACTGATTGACAAATATTACATTATATATATATCTTTTGTCTATTGCAGATGTATGATGCTCAGAAATAGAAGAAGCAGAAGTAATGCATCAACACTTCAAGATGTGGATGAAGATAACTGTATTTCTATGCAAAATAGTACTCCAGTTCATATCAGTGAACCCAGTCGAAGATTAACATCTTCACAGCCTAACTCTCTAGACGTTAATGAAGATACATATTGCACCATACCAGAACATCCTATTTAGAGTTAATCTCTGAAGGTCCATATAAAAAACAGTGATTCAAGAACAGGAAGGTCAGCTAGAATCCATGATAGTGAGGTATATGCAGAACCTTCATGAAAAGAACTCCTCAGCCTGTTGATAATCCTGAAACTAAGCAACCTTATTTACAACTAATCAAACATATGAAGATAAAATTTCAATATTTAGCAGTTGGGTGCTTTTTTTAATTTCAGAAACTATCTTACTTTTCAGTTAGTAATAATTAACTCCAAGAAAGTTTGAAAAATATACCTATCTTTACTACCCACAAGGGGCTAAACACAGAGAGGACAAACAAGGACAGTCAAACGGATTAAGTAGGTTATATCGACCCCAGTGCGTAACTGGTACTTATTTAATCGACCTCGAAAGGATGAAAGGCAAAGTCGACCTCGGCGGAATTTGAACTCAGAACGTTTGCAGCAGACGAAATACCACTAAGCATTTCGCCCGGCGTGCTAACGATTCTGCCAGCTCTCCGCCTTCAATTTGAAAAATATACAACTTAATGAATAATTTTAAAATAGTATATTGAATAATTCCTCATTATTTTTAACTTAAAAAGAATAAAAGCAATTTTTTAATAAAGTTTCCCATTATTATTATTATTATTATTATTATTATATTATTATTAGTAGTAGTAGTAGTAGTAGTAGTAGTAGTAGTAGTAGTATTTATGGTTTCTTTCCATTATAACTTTATTTCAGCTACCTTAGTACCAGGCATCCTCTAGAGGCCAAGAGTAGCAAAGGCACTTTTGTTTTGCTATGCATGCTGAAATTATCACCACGTTTATTCCATTTTAAATGGAGAGTGCTGTACCCATCAAAGTTATCTTTTGGAAATTGGAGTTGCCAGGAAGTTGCTTAATATACTTCTCAGCTCCCTTCTTTATCATTCCCAATGCACCAATTACTACTGGTATTATCATTGTACTCAGCTTCCACATTTTTGTGATTTCAATTTGCAGATCTTTATAGTGAGAAAGCTTTTCATATTCCTTTCTTGAGATATTTTGATCTTGTGGGACAGACATATCTATTAACAGACAAGTTCCTCTGTTGTAGTCCTTCATCACAATGTCTGGTCAATTGGAGTCAATTTCTCTGTCTGTTTGTATTGAGAAGTTCCAAAAGATAGTGATGCCCATGCCATTTACTACATCCTCAGAATGGTGCCTGTACCACTTATCATGGGATTTAATTTTGTAGTATTTACAAGCATTCCAGTGGACGTACTGCCATAGTCCGTCATGTCTTATGAGATACTCCTTTTTAGCAATGACTGGGCAACCAGAAACAATTGTCTCTGCGAACTTTCTGAAAATTCTGCATGAGATACAGATCCATCTTTAAGGATGTTTGCATGATAATTTCTGATAGGTAAGCCCTTATCTTGTGCTGCAATAACAAAACCTTCTGTTTCCCTTTCAGACCTGTCCCTTGTAGCCGTTGGTGTTAGGTTTTGATCAGTATCTGGCTTAGACAAGCGGTTAGGGTATTTTCCATGCAGGAGTTTGCCTTTCCAGTTGTCTTCGATATTATTGATGCAATCCTTCTTTGTTTTTTGTTTGATGGTTTTTGCATCAGTGATAGGTTTGTCAGTATTTGGATCTCATTGGTCTTTTTAATTATTAATTTCTAAATCAGGAGAAGCAATGGTAGGTCTGTCAGTATTTGGGTTTCTTTGGTCATTCTTATTGTTAACCTGTAGGCCAAGAGACTTTTTAAAATTTCTTACTAAGATTCATGACTGAAGCTTGCTTGGAATCTTCATGCTTCAGTGCAGTTCATAAGAGCACATCTCTTGTTGTATTAAGGTTTATGCTTGTCAATGCCTATCATTGCTGATTTAAAGGATAGTTTGAACTGTATCAGGTCCCTTCCACCTATTTTTCTTGAGAGATAAATCCTGTTTACATCTGATTTTGGATGGTGCATTCAGTACCTTGTAAGGATTTTACAGATCTTTCCATCCATATTCTGCATGTCAGTGAGACTTCACTTAATGATGCTGAAACTGTATGAGGTTACTGGTGTGGCCAAGGAATTGATAGCATTAATTCTGTTAGCAGCATTTAATTCTGAGTTTAGGACCATTCTTACCCTTCAGTAGCATTGCTTGTGGATCTTTTCTTTCATTTTAGTGTGCTGGATAGCATCACCTTCATTGGTTCCCAAATATTTGTATACAGAAAGGTCAGCTGGAATCCATGATAGTGAGTTATATGCGGAACCTACATAAAAAGAACTCCTCAGTCTGTTGATAATCCTGATACAAAGCAACCTTACTTACAACTAATCAAATATATATGAATATAAGATTTCAATATTTAGCAATTTGGTATATTTTTTTTATTTCAGAAACTATATCTTACTTTTCAGTCAGTAACATCAACTCCAAGAAAATTTGAAAAATATACCACATAATGAATAATTTCTAAATAATATATTGAATAAATCCTCATTATTTTTAACTTATTCTTGTTGTTGTTGTTGTTGTTGTTATCATTATTATTATTATTATTATTATTATTATATATTTGGCTTTTGCTTTGTATTTGTACAAGTTGACTCTAAGTCTCACCCAGAAACCTCAAGAGACAACAAGTTAGAAGTTCAAATTAGTGTTGACTAGAATGCCATATATTGTTCTAGAGAATGTCTGTCAAAACATAAGTAAATTAGAAGTTTTCTTTAAAAGTAATTTGATTATAAGATGATAGTTTGATGTTAAGATGACAATAAAAGGTGTTTGTTGTTATGTATATTTAAAAGTATTTTGACACTGTTTATCGATTAAAATATTTTGTGGATTACATAGACAATATTTTAAGTAGGATATGAAAGTTCTCATGAGCACTATTTTTTTAATTTTTAGAAGGTAAAACCAGTATATTGAGAGAATAGACCTCATTTACACTAAAGATCATAAAACCCAAATGCTGCTGCAGCATCATCATCATCATCATCATTATCATCATCATCACCACCACACCATCATCATCATCATCATCATCGCCACCGCTTCTATACATCTTTCAATTCTGTTTCCATTTCTTGATGACCATCTTCTGACACCTAGGGCATCGAAATGTACTGTATACATTGGGAAGCTATTAAAATAAACACACCAGATAGCTCACTTACAAAATCATGTGACAGAGAAAAAGAAGAAAGACAGAGAGAAAAAGGAAAAATAAAAAACTAAAACAGTAAACAAGAAAAAGGTGGGGGAAATTCACAGCAACATGCTCTTCTCAATACGTGTGATATACCAGTTAAGACAATCTTTTGCACCTCCTGCATGGATGGTAAGTCAGGGATCATTCTTAAATAATTTTCAGTTCCTTTGTTTGATCATTCCAAGTGCTCCTACAATCACTGGTATTGTAACTAGCTTGAGATGCCACATCTTTTCAATCTCAATTAGCAAATCTTTATATTTTCTGAGCTTGCCAAATTCTTTTGTCAAGATATTATGGTGACAGGGTATGCTCATGTCAATCAATAAACAGACTTTATTGTTTTGGTATTTCACAACAATATCTGGTTTATTTGCTTTGATAGTCCAGTCTGTATATACTGGAAAATCCCAAAGAATAGTCACATTTTCTCACTCAGTTATAGCCTCAGGGTGGCGCTTGTACCATTTGTCAGCAATTTTGATTTTATAATGCTGACACATTCTCCAATGTAGATATTGGCCAACTCTGTCATGTCTTGATTTGTACTCTACAGGTGCTAAAACCTTACATCCTGAGATTAGGTGGTCCACTGTTTCAATCATTTTATTGCGGGATCAGCACTTTGGATCTATCCCATTTTTCATCACATTGACTTGATAGTTCTGGGTCAATAAGCTTTAATCTTGGGCAGCCAAGATAAAGCCTTCACTCTCTATCTTTAGCCTTGAGCTCCGTAGCCACTGATGGGTGTGCTTCTGGTCTACATCAGCTTGTTTGTTATGAGCCACATATTTGCCTTGCAGAGGTTTTTGTTCCCACCTATCAGCCAATTGTTCAAACACATTTTGCTTTGCTATTGATTTCACCTTCTTCGCAGCTACAGTTACTGTACTTCCATTATACTGTTCAACCTGGGTATTATGCATAAACTCACTTGAAAAATTTTGCTCTCCTTAACAGAATGAAACTTCTTACATCTTGCATGGTTTTCAACTAGCTTTAACATCCAGTCGTTTGATGTTTCAAGATATTTTGCCAGTTCAATTGTCGTGGTTTTGTAGAAGATTTTGAAATTGGATCAAGCCTCAATCTCCTTGAGTTCTGGGTAGGTAAAGATGATCTGCGTCTACCTTTGGGTGGTGCATCTTATTGTAAGTCAGCAGCTTACGTATTTTCCTGTAAATCTTCCTTATTTCACTCATATTCCAATTAAACACATTGAAACTGTAAATAACAACTAGAATTGCTAAGGAATTTATAGCAAACACCTTGTTACATGCATTTAACTTGGATTTTAGGACTGCTCAAACTCTCCTGTAACACTCCTTCCTGACCTCTTTCGTGCTTGCATGCTGAATGTCAGAGCTCTCATTTATTCCGAGGTATTTGTAAGTTCATTCCTACTTGAGTTCTTTTATGACTGTGTCAACATCCAACACCACTGGATGAGAGGTCTTCAATTTTCTTTTCTGGAAAGTGGCTGTGACACATTTATGAAGACTAAATTCCATCCTGATGTCACCACTGAATGCTTTCACAGTATGTAGTAGTCCTTCAAACTCATTATCATCTTTGCCATAGAGTTTTAAGTCATCCATATAAAACAGATGACTTATATTCTTGTTGCCAACTTTATATCTATACCCTGTTCTGTTAAGTTCATTTGTTGTAAGGGTAGTAGGGCTATGTAAAAAATTAAAGATGAAAGCGAGTTACCTTGGAAAATACAGGAGTTGATATTAATATTTTTTGTGGTCAGTATTCCATTAGAGTGTCATAATTGGAGATTCATATTCCACATTGACATTTACTTCAGGAAGTAAGAAATTAAAGGAGATGTTTTGAAGATATCAAGCGATTTCAAGATCCATGAATGTGGTATGCTGTCGAAGGCCTTTTTATAACCAATCCATGCAGAACTGAGATTACTGCATTTGTTAGGACACTACTACTACTACTACTACTACTTTGTCTCTTCCTCCTCCTCCTCCTCCCTCTTCTTCTCCTAACATTGTCTTGTTTGTTCTGGTAGATTCTGTGAGAGCGTACAGCAGCCTGCCATCAGAGTTCTCTCGGGGTATCTTTCTGCACATTATAACCTTTGATACTTGGTTGTTAATTATCATGGGAGACATTTAACATCCAAGTACCAATCTCAAAGTCCTAGCTGTCCCCAACAGAGCAGTTTTGGGGCTTACTCTGCTCTCATGTCATTTCCAATTTCTTACACAAGCTTCTTCAACTTGGTTGTTAGTACTCTGAGTGCCCCTACAACTACTGGAATGACAGATACTCTCCTCATAGTCCACATTCTTGCAATTTTGTCTTTTAGTACTCTGTACTTTTCAATCTTTTCTAGTTCTTTGTCACTAATGTGTGCATCTCCAGGTGTTGCAGTATCTATGATTTTGGTTTCCTTTTTACCTTTATCTATCACAACAATGTCTGGTTTCCCAAGCCTCGATTAGGGAGTCATATTGAATTGTAAAATCCCACAGTATCTTATGTTCCTTATTCTTGGTAACTCCTTCTGGTTCATGTTCATATCATTTTCGTGCTCTGTTCAGACTATACTTTTCATATAGCTTTCAGTGGATGAACTTAGCCTTGTTATCGTGCCTCCTTTTGTAGTGCTTTTGGGCCAGCTTGTTACACTCACCCACAATAAGCTCGATCTTTGTCCACCTAACAACACCTGTGCCATATCACATGTGTTCTTTGCCCTGATTTTGTTTTGCCATTCAGTCTATTTCCCATAATTAATTTGGTTCTTCTGAGATATTCTCACCTAAAGCTTTCCTTCATGTCCTTTTCCTCGATTTTGTGGTATTCTATAATCCCCTCTTTGTATTATAAGCATACCACACATTTTAGACCAAATTCCATTCTGATATCCTTACTGAATATCTGCACTGTTGAAACTAGGCCATTTATTTCATGTTTGCTATTTCCAAAGATCTTTAAATCATCCATATATAACAGATGATTTAATTTTCCTCTACTTTTCAATTAGTACCCTGATGTCACCTTCTGTAGTATCTGTGTGAGGGGTATCATAAAAGTCCCGAACAGCAACGGTGATAGGCTATCTCCTTGAAATATGGCTCTCGTGACATTAACTGTTGGCAAAACTTTTCCACGTGAATTTAACTCTGTTTTCCAGCTTTTTATTGATCTCCTAATGAAATTTGATGTGTTATCAGACACCTGTACCTGTCATACACTTTCTTATAATCGTTCCATGCCATGCTCAAATTAGTCTTTTTTTGCAGTCATTCAGTACCATTCTGTCTATCAGGAGTTGGTCTTTCGTCCTCCAGCTTTTTCTTCTGCACCCTTTCTTTTCCACTGGCAGTTTGCCATTTATTTCCATGAAGTTATACACACAACTAGATATTATTCCCGTCATCAACTTTCACATCAGAGGGCAGGCAGGCGATAGGCCAGTAATTATCCTCTGCATTGCCATTGCCTTTGCTGGGATCCTTTTGACCAAAAATTGTTTTACCGGTAGTTAGCCAATTTGGGATTTGTACGCTGTTTGTGATCGTTTTATCCATTTGTATGGCTATTCTTCTGTGTAGTTGTGGGAAAATTTTCTGCCAATATCCTTGTACCCCATCCAGTCCTGGGCATTTCCAGTTTGGGATCTTTGTTGTCTGTTTGGTTACCATTTCAGTTGTTATTCTAATATTACTCATATTTTTCAGACCTTAATTTCCTGCTTGTTGAGATAAGCAGTAACAGCTAGATTGAATTTATGGGTGGCCCATCCAGTCAATGGTATTCTACACGAAATTGCTATAGATTTGTTCACTTCAGTGTTATCTCCAGTTATAGCTAAAACATTTTCTAAATTTTTGTCATAGACACTTAACACATACTCTATAAGTTCAAAATAATCAGAGGCAGTGAATGATGTTTCCCTTACCATTGGCGAAAATGCCAGGAAAAAGGTACAGTAATCATTTTGATAATTGCATGGTTAAGATGGAAAAAGTCCAATGAAATGCATCAAACCCTTTGTCCAGCCATCGATTACCAACAAAAATTTACTTGAAAGTTCATCAGATATTTTCTTTTCCACTTCCTGAGTAAATCTCTCCATGTATTTCCTTAATGTCACATTTGTCATATTTCCCAAGTGTGTGTACTTACAAGTCAGTGGGTCTTCAGTAAAGGAAAATTCGATGAAGATAGTTGTCTAGTTACTTCTGTAGTAGAATACTCTGGATGCTGGTTTTTTATATGATTCACAAGATTTGTCAATCCAGTTCCTTTTTTCTGGGTCACCTTTTTCTCCACACTTGCATTTCCATACATGTTCACTGTCTATCTGGTTAAAATATTTTCTAATGATTTGTTCGTTTTCATGAAGCATGGGTTAGTTTAAAATAGAAGATATTTTGCCACCCCACTGATGAAAGTCTGATTCAGTTAATATGTTGGAATGGAATTCATGATACAACTGCATTGCAGGCAAGCTTATGATTAAATGTGTGAATCATTCTTGGTAGTCAGAACCAAGAATCACTCAATAGCGATTATTTGACAACATACACAATAGCCGATTATCAAACATGACAGAATGTGTGAATTATTCTCAGCAGTCTTAACCAAGTGTCAACACCTGACAGCAGTTATTTGACAACATACACAATAGCCAATTCCCAAGCATGATAGAATGTGTGAATTATTCTCAGCAGTCAGAACAGAGTGTCAACACAACACCTCAAATAATAATAGAACACTGTATTTGCCAATTGAATGTCAAATGAAGTATGAGCCATTTGAAAAACTTTCGCTGACAATGTTGCAATTAATTAATATAATAGCAATCAATTAATTGGCAGTATGACTTCAATCAAGTAATTAGACGAATATATTACAATTGATTTTTCATCAATTAATTTTTTACAACCTCTGGTGATGTGGTCACAGGAATTGTCTTACAACCATTACTGGGTTCTCCTGCTTGCGTGGCATGGTGCAGTGTCCTTTTACCAGACATAGGGTCTTCCAGCAGCCACGCTCTTGACCCAGGGCAGCATTACATTCTCCAGGCCCTTGATATAACAGTGAAGCAACACAATATAAAGCAATATTAACTCAGTAATAATTTCAATACACTGTTGAAACAGGTTTGGTATTTGAATTACAACAGCATGCAATTAATGTGATCAAAACACAGGTCAGACAATTATTATGAATAAACCAACTGTAAATAAACATAAAGTTTGAATGTTCAGATTCTTCATTCTTCACTACTGAAGATTACTATTTTGCTTCAGCTGCATTACATTATGGTATCATAAATATAAAATGATTTCTGTCTGAATAAAATTAATATATATTTTTTCCATCAATATATATAATTTATTATAACTATATTTCATATTTATTTTATGACTATCACTGATTAACATGCCCCTTTGTAGCTATTCTCACTATTTTACCATTTCAGTCTTCCATTTAATCATTGCAATTATTTTAATATCTATTCAACTATTCGATCTTATTTTATAACCAATCCTCCTTATATAATAAATCTTGCTTTAAGAAAATAAATCTAACGCACTTTCTCAGAACTTTATTGTAATAGTATCATGGGTTTGGGATATAAGTGCTTTCTCCCAACTTCTTATCAAAGATTGCAATACCATTATTGATTACTAATGGGTCCTTGTCACTGCCACAATAATAGGAGGATTATAATTGACATATAATTATTTTGATTATACAAATAACAATGCTCACTTGCTTCATATTAGGCATCCACTTACTTAATTGTAACCTACTTATACAAATTATTCCCAATATATTAACATCAACTATGCATTTTAATTTCAATTTACGTAATCCTTTCAAACAAAAATAATATTGACTCATTATTTTGAGAACGCATGTCCTAGCAGTTTGGGTGTTGCACACCTAAACTAGGAGGTGTATTGTTTTCTTGAGCAAAACACTTCATCTCACATTGCTCTGCAATCACTTCACCACCTGACATGTGGTATACTGTGCACTTGTTCAAGCAATGTTAATTTGATGAAGGGAGTGAGCTAATGTATGGCACATACATTCGATCACTATAAAAGAAGTCATTTGTGAAGATCATTTGACAAAAGCTGAATGCTCACATGTTGTCTTTGATGGGAGAGTCCATCATTTCAAGGTTCCATACAGCATATATAAAATAAAAAAATTTACAAATTTTTACAGTAACTATGTTGAACATGCAAACAACAATGTTAATATGTTAATACAAGTTAGCCACTTATGGTATACTAAAAGACATACACACCTCATTATCTTTAATTTTTGATAAAAAATTTTAAATGTTTGTCTAAATAATCCATTTCAAGAAAATTTCAAGTGGGCTGCAAGTTAACAGTCTGTGGGCTGCATGTGGCCTGTGGGTCTCAGTTTGGCCACCCTGCTTTAGGGGATACCAAACAACTTTACAATTTGTTACAACTTCTTTAACATGCAAACAAGTAAGATTCCAACCTGCCAACACAAGTAATCCGTTCAGAGTAATGAAGGTTTTTATAAAAACAGTTTCAATCAGCTAGAATTTCTTATATTATTTTCCCAAACCCTTTAAAAGTGCTATTTAATTTATGGTTACACATAAGTATAACCTGAATAATGCTTATTAATTAGTTTGTCCTTGCATAAAATTATCTTTAGAGTCTCTTCCAGGTATAAGTTGCAAACATGGGACAGTGCATCATAGGGGTTTGTGTTTCTTAATACTAACTACGTTGTTACAAATCTTATCCCTTTGTTTTTAAGTTTCCATGCAAAGTCTGTGAGTGAGGTGCATTGACTCTTGCAGTTACTGGTAAATGATGCAACTTGGTTCCTGAATCATTTTTTGAAGTGGTTGCTCATTGCACCTATGTATGCTCATTTATATATAATGTTCTTTCTTATTACAATCATTCCCAAGCAGTCATTCATTTTTAGTTCTGAACCTGCCCTTTTCAATTTACTTCCCTTTTTTTTATTTTTCCCTTTAAATCTGGCCTTCTCTAATTTCTCTTGTATTTCGTCTTTTGTTCCTTTTTGTGAATTCTCCCTCATATATATATATATGTATATATATATAATAGTAATATTAGGGAATAAATCCAAACTTAGGGGAAAAATTAGATTTAGGATTAAATCCAATTTTATAGTATAAATATATTATATTATATTAAAAAAAGCACCCACTACACTCACAGAGTGGTTGGTGTTAGGAAGGGCATCCACCTGTAGAAACACTGCCAGATCAGACTGGAGCCTGGTGCAGCCTCCTGGCTTCCCAGACCCCGGTCAAACTGTCCAACCCGTGCTAGCACAGAAAACGGACGTTAAACGATGATGATGATGATGATGATGATTCTCCCTCTTTGTTTCTCTCTCACTTTCCCACTCTCTTACTTTTCTTTTCTCTCGGATTCTCCCTCGCTTTCTCTTACTCTCTATCTTTATCTCTCTCTCTCCCATTTATAAACAACAAAAGATCTTGAGTAAGTTGAGAAATAAAATATTTTGAAAGGTCAATCATAAATATCAGGCAGTGACAACGGAAAGGTCTGCTTCAAGGCAGACAGCAAAATACTAACATTTAAAAGGGACAGACGAACTTGCGAGCTGAATAAAAATAATAAAATATTGGAAACCAAAGTTTGAGGGGATAGAATCTGAGGATAGTAGAGTCATCATGGCTGGCATTTCTTAATGACAGACAGCAATGTATTGACAGCTTAATGGCTGGCGTAAAATTCTTGAACTTGATGTAAAAGAAAATTCCTAAACACCAAGTTTTGAAATGATTCTTTCTCACGACAGCAGACTCACCATGGCAAGCATTCAAAACTTCTTCATCATGGAGGGCAACACATTGATGATTTAAAAGCTGGCGCAAATTTTTTAGCTTGATGTAACAGAGAATTCCTAAATACCCGCTCCTTTAAATTTTAATCCCCTTCAAGCCCCATTTAGACCTCTTTTCATGTTTTGGTTAATATAACCCAATTTCATTCGGGTCTACTCGGGCCACATTTTATAAGATGAGGAATTTTGTCCTAGAGGTCACGCCTTTCATTTGAGGAAAAAAATAGTTGCCATGCAAACTCGCCAGCACTTTTAACATAGGGGTGCATATTTTCAGCTCAACCAACCACATAATGCACATATTATATATTATATATATATATATATATATATATATATATATATATATATATATATACGCATTAAATATATATATGTACATATATACGCATTATATATATATATATATATGTGTGTGTGTGTGTCTGCGTGTGTGTGTACGCAATATATATACAAATTATATATATATAAATACAGATATATACACTTTGTATATATACATTATATATACATATTTATATAAAGAACACGCACACAAACACACACATATATAAATTAACCCAATAAATATCTGATTCATAATATTTGTTCTCATGATTTTGTGGTGGTCGTCGTGGCGACGATAATTCTCTTTATGAATGCAGACAGACGTAGAGAGGGAGAGAGAGATGGAGGAAGACAGGCAGACAATAGAATGCGATGGCGGCGAAGGAAAGAAAATAGATGCTGTGAAACGATGTTATAGATAGAATGTGAAAGGAATGCAGGAAAGAGAGTGAGTGATGGAGGAAGACAGATACATAAAAGAATGAGAGTAGACTTGTCAGAGTGCGTTTTTGGCCCTAACAACGACACATAACTTAGCCCACTCGCATCCTCACCTCATTTTACATGTCCCTGTAAATTTTGGAGTCAATCGACGGGATCTAGTGACCTTTAACCAGTTCTCAATACCAAAACCAGACAAACAAACAAACAAACTTTTCGCTTTCATAATTATAATATAGAGGATATATATATATATATATACAGACACACATAAATAATATATTCTCGGTCAAATAACATAACATCTATTTATATGAGAACGATATTATTCTGAAAACAAACATGTTTAATAATTCTATTACATATATATATATATATTTGTGTGAGTATGTATATGAGGTGTATATGTGTGTATATGAGGTGTATATGTGTGTATGCGCGCGTATGTCTGTGTGTGTGCGTGAATCTGATAGACTATATATAATTTACGATAGAAATTTGCAGTTTTATTTTGATTAGAATATCCGTATCTTCAGAAGAAAACCTTTCAATGCTGTCAGCCTGCCTTTAACGTCTCTGACTTCCATCCACTCCTATTCCCTTTGTCCTCTAATCCTTTCCCCTCTCTCTCTCTCTCTTGTGTGACCAATGACTCACTTTGCGTTTTATTGCATGAAAATAGTAACCAAGGGACGTGAAGCTAATAAGTAAATGTCAGAGTTATCTCTCTTCTATTAAACAGACAAATCTTTAAGAGAGCAACGGAGAAAAAGAAAGGAAGATCAAAGCCTTTCACATGGATTTTCGTGCCAAAAGAATTGGCCAAAATCTGTCTGAAGGAATGCGCGATGGGGTGGAGGTGAAAAAGATCTTGAATTTGCAGAAATTATTTTCCATAAACAGATGCACCTCCCACTCTCTCTTTTCGAAAGTCGTGGCGAAAAAAAAGAATTCGGAAAATCTCCGTCAAATCGGAGAATATCTAAATTAAGTCGCGTGCAGATCTGAAACTTCGCCGTGTTTGTTTCGTTCTACTATTAAATATTTTACAATTTAAAAAGTGGCATATCTTGTGTACGATCAATAGTTTGTTTATGCATAAAGACCTTGCTTGTTGTGTGTATCTCGATTGGAGTTGTTTAACGAATAATGAGGAAGGTACACTTCAGCCAGAGTGTAAGTTTGTATCAAGCAATGTTAGAATGTGTTGTACACTAATTTTAATATAGCCTTATTAGAATTTTATAACGCTTAATTGGGAAATAACCGACAGCTACAAAGTTTTAAATTAAGAATACTGAATTAAAATTAATTTAAAGAAATTCCTCATTTGCATAACTGCAATAGATTTTACCAATGACAAAACTGCTCAACACAATAACATTAACTGATATTTTAAACACATTCGTAAAAATGAGGAAAGGGAAATTAGTAACCAGGGTAGAATTAGTAACTTCTGATTTCTCGATATTTTCTCTCTGCATGTTTAAACCCTTTACACTGCAAGTATTACTTCATCATTTTGTATTGAAGGGTCATCTTTAGAAATGAAAATTGGTCAGCATACGTTTTGTTATTAAAGTTGAGAGAGTCCCAAATGTACTCAGTCGAAATGTACTTTTTTTCAAGGAATTTTTCCTCAGTTTTGACCCGACTGTAATTGAGGTTTCTAATAAAATATCTGCGGCAAATTTACATTATCGTATCTTCTTCATTCTGCTACAAACAAATTTGTCTTTTACGGACCCAAAGAAAGTGAGAATGAAATTTCTGAAATAATAACCAGATTCTGTTATAATACTCCTAATGCATATAGCAAATTCCGTTCAATTAGCTGATATACTTTTTGTAAGGTAGTGAACATTTGTAAAAAATATATTTTGTTTCAAAGTCAAAACTGCAGCAGAAACTCCACATTGAGCCCACACACCTCCCTATAATGAAGACTGTCATTTGATAGGTAATTATTAAACTACTAGTACCCTGTGGAAACTCGACGACTATTTTGAAAATTGTAAGAAGGAAATGTATATTTTTCTGAACCATAAGACCCGTGAAAGGATATAAAATTCTATACAAGTAATATTAAATGTGCAATCTCAAGATGCAACATCTCTGAGAGATTCTATATTCTCATATCTTCTACTTTGTGATTTATCTGTTATTTTTCATTTTATGTTAAGAACAAAATCAAACACATTATCTATATTATTTCTTCCTACTTTAGTAGATCTATAACAAATCTCAATACGGTCATTTGAAAGAAAAAACTACTATAAAAACGCCTTACCTTTCTCTTGCTATTTTGACATGAGTTGTTGGACATATTTTATAAGTTCTCAGTAAGCAGACGACAATTGATTCACTAAAGCGCATGCGCTAAATGACGGCTCAAATAGAATTTTTGAAAAAAACAAAGCATAGGAGATAAACAGAATTGTCCGCTGTTCCGTTCAGTAAACATATTCCCTTACGCTCCCTCTGTCTCTCCCCCCCTCTCTCTCTCTCTCTCTCTCTCTCTCTATCTATCTATTTTATTTCTTTATTGCCCACAAGGGGCTAAACATAGAGGGGACAAACAAGGACAGACAAACAGATTAAGTCGATTATATCGACCCCAGTGCTTAACTGGTACTTAATTTATCGACCCCGAAAGAATGAAAGGCAAAGTCAACCTCGGCGGAATTTGAACTCAGAGCGTAACGGCAGACGAAATACCTATTTCTTTACTACCCACAAGGGGCTAAACACAGAAGGGACAAACAAGGACAGACAAACGGATTAAATCGATTATATCGACCCCAGTACGTAACTGGTACATATTTAATCGACCTCGAAAGGATGAGAGACAAAGTCGACCTCGGCGGACGAAATACCGCTAAGCATTTCGCCCGGGGCACTAACGTTTCTGCCAGCTTCGCCTATCTATCTATCTATCTATCTATCTATCTATCTATCTATCTATCTATCTATCTGTTTGTCTGTCTATCTGTCTGTCTGTCTATCTATCTATCTATCTATCTATCTATCTGTCTGTCTGTCTGTCTGTCTATCTATCTATCTATCTATCTGTCTGTCTGTCTGTCTGTCTGTCTATCTATCTATCTATCTATCTATCTGTCTGTCTGTCTGTCTGTCTATCTATCTATCTATCTATCTATCTATCTATCTCTCTATCTATCTCTCTATCTATCTTCTTTGTTATTGTCTTTTTTTCTTTCAACAAATTTTCCCTTAACGTATTAATATATAGATTAGCAGTACCCGTAGAAATTCCACTATAAATACGAAATTTTTTATATGGTCTGACGTTCATATAGACACATAAAAGTTAATGTTACTTTATAAATTGTATATTCTGCATGATTTTTCATTTAAAAACACATTTCAGTTCTTCTAGACAAGGTTGTAAGAGAAAGCGCATGACTTTCCCATTCTCTCAGCAGTTCAGAGGTTCATTTATAACTCTAAGAGCTTCACAATGTTTGTTTATTTTGCACGAATTCTGATGTGAAGTCGTGTGTTGAAATAGACACGATTGCATAAGATTATTTTGAGATGGTCATTTTTCTTTTTCTTTTTCTTATTTTATTGTCCTGACAATATAATTATTAAACAGAAGTGTTTGTCCTATAATCAAAGGAATATTCCCCACACACCCGCTTTAACATTGAGAAAGAAAGATTGGGGAAAACTAAACACTATTACGATGGTACTTTCTTTTGCGAGTGTTAAGACCTTACAAATAGGAAATACAATCCTTAAACTAACTGGACGCCAGTCTCGTTGTAATAAGGAAGCACGGTATAGAAAATCTCTTGGCTTCAGGACAGGTTCGAAATTCTCTTGCTGACACATTTCACTTGGTTCCTGAGCACAAGAGGCTGTGTTAGTGTAGGACAGTCTCTCATTTGCTTTGCGGTGGGGTTAGAACAGGGACTCGGGTCAAATGTAACGTCTAACTGTGATGAAGCTAAACCGATTGTTATCTTGAGCTCCATGCTGTTAAGTGTATTGATTAAGTTCCTTAAGCCTATCAGAGGTGTGCCCATTAGCTCATCTAGAGGTTGCCAGAGCATTATCTCTGTATAGAACAAAGAGAAATGATGGGTAACTCTTCTTTAAGATACCTAAAATTAATAGCTATACAACCCTATAAGGTTACCTCGCCCTCTCTCTCTCTCTCCCTCTCCCTTCTCTCTTTGATCGGTGCGAGGCAATAGTAGACGACACTTGCCCAAGGTGCCGCGCTGTGGGACTGAACCCGGAAACATGTGGTTGGTAAGCAAGCTACTTAACATACTGCCACTCCTGCGCCGATAATATGTATACAAGCTGGACCCGTGAAAAATTCACGGAAAACATTAAAAGATGTATCTGTAAACAGTGTACTGGTGCCATGAGAAATGCTTGTATATTGTGATCGTCTGTCTTTACATTCTGAGTTCAAATTCTGTCGAAGTCGATTTTGCCTTTCGTCGTTTCGGGGTCGAAAAATTAAGTACCAGTTGTGTACTGGGTCGATCTAATCAACTGGCCCCCTCCCCACAAAAAATTCAGGCCAAGAAAAATATTTTGTGACAGTTACAGAATATAGAAAGTAATGTAACACCAATGACTATATAATCCAATCAAAATATCTCAGTTACACAAACGTAAATGGAATTACTATTTAACCTTAAAATACATCGTACATATTCAAAGAACCTTAATGTAGAAATTGAAATGCAAAAGAACGAAATAATAAATGGATTTATGAATGTAAGGTTGGTAATTGCGTTTATTTCCACCACGCGACACTTATTATTGCAAACATGTTTTAACTAACCTAAACTATACAAACACAAATACATTCATATATATATATATATATATATATATATATATATATATATATATTATGTCTCGAGTTGTAGCTGTAATTGAAAGGCGCCAGCCTGGTCATATTCTGTGTGAGGCTGAATCTCCCTGAGAACAACGTTAATGTTATGCATGTCTGTAGACTACTCAACCATTTGTGAGTTAATTTTATCCTCGTGTGGTAATGAAAAGTGAAACTAACATTCAATATTTGCTGTTTGTATGTATCTATGTATGAACTTTTCTTTGGATTTATGTATCTGGTGTCTCTCTCACTTTCTCTCTTTCTCTACCGTTGTGTCCCTCTTCTCTCCTGCTTTCAATTTAACAATATGTATATGTATCTATGTATCTACTTCTCTTGCGATGTGATAAACATTTAAAAACACAAAACGAACGCCATCACCACTCACTATCTCATTCACTCTCTCTCTCTCTCTTTCTCTCTTACTTCCTCTCTCTCTCTCGCGTTGCCACTTCTTTGGAGTAAGTGTGACGCACACAAAAGGCACATACAAAAACAAAAAGTTAGCGTATTAATGTTATGTGATATCGATATATATTTTATGTGAACTACCTTGGCAACATAAATATGTGTGCGTGCGTGCATGAAACTGATAAACTGAATACAATTTACAATACAAATTTGCAGATTTATTGTGATTAAAATACCCGTGACTTCAGAAAAAAAAACCCTTTGAATGTTTTTAACCTACTTTCAGCGTCTGTGACTGTCACTCAGTGCCACTTGGTTTGTTGATTTAGTCTTTTCCTAGTGTGACCAATGAGCCACATTGCACTTCATTACATGAAAATAGTCGATCAATAAATGAAAGTCAGGGTTCTATGTAACTGACAAATGTTAAGGGCAACGGAAAACATGAAAAGAAGACCAAGTTTACCTCACATGAATTTTAGTGCCAAACGAATAGGTCAAAATCTGTCAGAAGGAATGCACGGTGGGTAAAAGGTGAAAAGGATCATGAATTTTCAGAAATTATTTTTCATAAAAAGATGCCCTGCCAACTCCCTATTTTCGAAAGTCGTGGCGAGAGAATATTGGGAAAATCCCATCAAAACGGAGAAAATTTAATAATGTCATAAATAACAGTGACAAACGAAAATACACCACCGATAGCAGTTGTTGACAAACAACGACAGTATTCAGTATTCAGCTGAATACACGTCATTGATTGGTTGAAATTACCGAAATACGACAACTTTAACGTTAAATAACTTCGTAAATATAAACTTTTCCCAAAAACGCTAAGAGTAAAAGATGTTTTATATGACACATTCTATCAGTGTCCGAAATTTGAAAGTGTTTAGTTACAAAAAGTTATTTTTTAAATCTGTCGATCAAAAGGTAAAGATCCATTTATTTATTTATTGGCGAGCTCCCATCGCCCTTTTTTTTTTTTTTTTTTTTTTTTGGATCAACAAAATTGGATGAATGGTTGACAACTTCATGAGTATAGAAGTTACCGAGATCCACTTAAGAAGCCCACCCATCAGGTACCCAATGTGTTTTATGAAATTCTAGTATATCACTGTCATCACTCCCGCTTTCAATCGCAATTTACTTTCATTTTTTTAGCCCAATTTACTTTCACTACTTTATGGCAGTAAATTGTGAGTTAGCCAAATTCTAAACTGTGTTGTTTTTAATGGTTTATAAAATATACCATAAAACGATAATTATGTTAAATTGATTGAATCTTAGTAATTACAATTTTCCATTACAAGTCTCAGAGTATTATTTACACTACACGTTTGGAATCCCTGAATGTGTACAAAAATTTTAAGGTGTGCTGATTTATAAATATACCATTAAACAGTAATTAACTCAGTTTAATTAACCCTAGTAATCATTTACATAAAACTATAATTAATTCGGTTTATCAAATATAAGTAGTTACGGGAAAAAATGATGATTTATTTGTAAGTTGGATAAATATAGCAAGTCGTATCTTATACGCTGTAGTTTTTGTTTACTTACAGATCCAACAACTTTACCGTTATCCTTTTGCTCTCAAATAACTCTTATTCGTTTTTGATATAGAATCTATATCAAGATTTAAAATTCTTTATTTATATTATAAATAAATCTTTACTGTTCTAGTTTTTAAGTAGCAATAATTTATAAAGAGACTTATGTACTTCCGTCACCGGTTTTGGGAAGGGAGATAATTTATGAATTGTTATTCAGGGGAAACAATTGAAGGACATTTGTTACTGGTTTGGAAGATCGCGAGATTTAAGCATGTTTTCTTTAAGGATTTTTATTGGAAATATACGTAACGTTGATAGATTTGGTTTTATTTTAACACAGTCGTGTTCCTTTTCCTCTTCGAGAAAGCATTTCAGCGACACACTTCCCACTACAGAAGAATC
This sequence comes from Octopus sinensis, assembly GCF_006345805.1. NCBI lineage: Eukaryota > Metazoa > Mollusca > Cephalopoda > Octopoda > Octopodidae > Octopus > Octopus sinensis. Next base: position 51,850,397 of record NC_043008.1, read on the forward strand.
TACGGACCCATCACCCCACGTCCAGACTCGCGGACCTTTACCCTTGATGACGAATCGTCAGCTGAATCACCCCAACAAATCCAAAGAAGGTGTGCAAACGTGGCTTGAATCTCTAAATACCATTGATAACGAGAAACTCGGAATAGTTGATCTCCATCCTGATATATTCGCTACATTTCCTCGTTTGGATATTATTCACTCGAATATAAGGTGGCAGAATAAATACAAACTTATTCGGTATGATTGGGAACCAACACGTGCGGAGATGCGAGGAGGAGGCAGAAAGCCGTGGCCACAGAAAGGTTTAGGTAAAGCTAGACATGGTAGCAACAGATCTCCGATTTGGCTGAGAGGTGGACGAGCTCATGGGCCACGCGGGCCTGAAAGCTTTTTTTATATGCTACCAACCCACGAACGAGTTTTAGGTTTGAGATCTGCTTTGAGTGTTAAGTTGGCTCAAAATGATTTACACATTGTCGATTCCCTAGAAATTCCCACAGATGAACCTGACTATGTTGAAAGTTTGTTTGCTTCTAGGTTTTGGGGATTTTCTGGTCTTTTTATCGACGATACAGATTTTATGCCGCGGAATATTTCTCTGGCTTTGAACAAATTAGATCACTTCAACCTAATGCCTGTTTATGGACTTAATGTTTACAGTATGTTGAAGCATGAAACTCTTGTGTTGACTCTGGCAGCTGTAGAAAAAATTGAACAGAAATTGTTATTTCAACTTTACAAGACTGAAAGAGAAAAGAAAACTGTTGTAGGATATTGGTAGCCTCTTTTTGTGCGTGTGTGTATATATATATATATATATATATATATATATATATATATATATATATATAAATTTTGAACTAAACTTCTCATATTCAGTATATATTGCTAACTAGATTGGACACATAGTTGTCTCCTATGATGTAACAGGTAAATTATTTTCACCAAAAGGATGTCCATAAGATAAATATTACTGTAATTACATGTGTGTATGCAGACATAAAAATATTTTTTGATTATTTTATAGTCATATGTTGCTTTATTTGCTTCCGTCGCATTTTGGTGACTTTTCTAATATTTTCGAGTGGAATATTGTTCTCCTACTTTCTCAGTTGGTGTATTAAAAGCATAATGTCACGGAAAGAGATGATCAAAATTAAGCGTTATCTTAGTCCTCAATTTAAATGTTTGACGCTAATTGCGATTCGCACTCAGGAAACGGTAACTCTGGTAACTCTGCAATAACCTGGTGTGTCTTGCGTATCTCTAGCTTTTTTTTTTCCCCCCACTCGTTAGACTGCGGTCGTCATAGGGCATCATCACCTCGAAGAGTTTAGTTGAACAAATCGCTTCCACTACTTATTTTTGAAAGTCGGGAACTAATTCTATTGGTTTGCTTTACCGAATCGCTATGTTACTGGGACGTAAACAAAATACCACCGGTTGTCAAGCGGTGGTTGAAACAAACAAACACACACACACATATATATATATTTATATCGTAAATTTTACTGCTAGTGTGTTCGGCAGTAAAATATATTAGCCTTGTAATTTATTTTCTAAACATATATAGGCAGATACGAAGAAATATATGCATGTTTATATATCATTATTACTGTTACTATTTCAAGCATTTCTATTATATGTGTCTATATACATATGTGCACGTTACGTGTGTATGTTTACTGGAATTTCAGCCATGGAAGTAGTGCTTCTAAGCGCAGACTGTTTGGGTTAAGAAGTTTTCTTTATAACCAAGGAGTTTGTTTGTTTGACCAGAAAAAAAGAAGAAAAAAGTAGTGTAATAGGTGTAAAACAACTTGCTCTAAACGAATATAAAAAAAAATGGGGGTGGGGGACAGGACTCGGAAAATTCGCATCGTGAATGTTCCGAGCCCTCACCTCCGTTCGCGAGCGTGCATTTTTTTTTTTTCTCACATTCGTTATCAATCATGAGTGAAAATAGACTATGCTGCTCTTTGATCTAGTGACACACCAGGATGTGACTACTATCAAGAGAGAGAGAGAGAGAGAGCTGCACCAACACTCAGTTGAGTAGGCTGGGTCAATGTGAAATGAAGTGCCTTGCTCAAGGAGTCAACATGCTGCTCAGTCCAGAAATTGAACTCGTGACGTTCTGAACATGATCCAAACACTAACCAACTTAACCATGTATCTAGATAGCATTTCTTAAACTATAATAACAGTTACAACTCTAACGCTCTCAATAACTTTTTTACTTTCAATCCTACTTTGTGACATCTTGGGCAGGTATCTTTATCACAGCCCCAACCCATAAAACTGTTTAGCAGCCTTTCATATAGATTGTACCTTTAATTCAAAAGGCCACACAACTCACACTGATTCAGCTTAAGAGTTTCAATTACCCCTTTGATACCGACCCATCTCAGACCACCAATCCTGATTCTATGATAGAAACTAAATTAAAACCTTCTCTCAAAATTTCATGTTAATTTATGTTCCAAGTATCAACTTAATGATAGCAAAAGTATTTTATTAAATTCTTCATTATTTTCAAAATTAATTGAAACAAAGACAATTTATTCCAACAGAAATATGGTATTAAATGCTGAAGTCATTGGAAATTTATTTACCTGAGAAAATTTTTTAGAACTCTTAGTATCAAACTAAGATTGCCCCTGGTACTGTGATATTTATAGCCTGTTTTGAAATGATCCTAATTAAAATCTCCCATCAAAATTTCATGTCATTTTGTGTTTCAAACACCACTTTAATAATGCCAAAACAATTTTACTAAATTCTTCAAAGACTGTAACAAAGGGTTAAATAATGTAATATACTATCAGCATATATGTTCTCTACTTTATTTGAGATTGCAACTGGTTCTGGGATACAAAGTTCCTGTTTTAAAATGATCTAAACTGAAATCTATCAAAATTTCATGTCAATTTCTGCTCCAAACACTACCCTAATGATAACAAAATTTATTTTACTAAATTCTTTATTGTTTTCAAATTAATTGAAGGTAAGGCAGTGTGTCTCAAAAGAAATTTGGTACCAATGGGTTCAGGTTACACATAGGGGCTGTACCATCACATTTGCAGGTCCTCTGAGGTTAGTGAGATCAATACAGTTAATGTTCCTCATAAATAGTTGCATGTTGAAGGCTGCAGGAAGGGATTTAGAGATGGCAGATATTGAGTGGACATTGTGATTGTTTTTAGTCCTAGAACAGCTCTGGTTGAGCAGAACTATAATCAAAATCAGCAAGTGTGTCATTCTTTTTCTTCAGACAGTAGGATGTGGTTTGATGGAATTTATTTCTAGTTGGTTAGACAAGTGCATATTAACAAGTGAGGGTATATATAGCCATCCCCTAGTTTATGAATAAAATTACAAAAATCTTTGTATAGAACTGTGCACTTCACAGTTCCAGCAACATGGTGTTTGGCTGTTGTGCGCATGCTCACATGTCCAAGATAGGAAGCTTCATGCTAGGGAGAAGGAGCACTGTTGTTCACACAGTGCCAGTAAAAGGTAGTGTTTCTTTTTGGCTATGTTGTGCTTTAAAATGTGTTTATATTCTTGAATATGATGAAGTGTAGAAATGGATTATTATCCTACTTCCAGCTTCAGAGTTGCTGCCAGGATTTGAAAAATAGGGCAGATTTCCCCCTCTTATTTTGTGATTGAGGGGAGATTTTTGAAAAACAAGGGGGAATTCGCAGCAGTGTTCATTGAACAAATTTAACACACTACCCAACAGTAGCTAAGACGAGAACCGATCAAGTTTATGTATAAATTTTCTTTTTATGTTTGTTTCCTTTTACACAATGTTAAAACAACAGCTAAAAATTTTCTGAAGCTGCACACCTATTAATTTTATATACGAGCTGCCACTGATATATTTATATATGAAGATATATAAATGTATGTATAATATATATATATATCATCATCATCATCATCGTTTAACGTCCGTTTTCCGTGCTAGCATGGGTTGGACGGTTCGACCGGGGTCTGGGAAGCCAGGAGGCTGCATCAGGCTCCAGTCTGATCTAGCAGTGTTTCTACAGCTGGATGCCCTTCCTAATGCCATATATATGTATGTATATGTATATATATAAAAGTGTGTGTGTCTGTGTACTTGTATGTATGCAGATATATAAATTTATCGGTATATACCTTTTATCTTTTACTTGTTTTCAGCCATTAGACTGCAACCATGCTGAAGCACTGCCTTGAAGAACTTTTAGTTGAATGATTTGATCCCCAGTTCTTTTGTTTTGTTAAGCCTGGTACTTATTCTATCTGTATTTTTTGCCAAACTGCTATGTTATGGTTGCATAAACACACCAACACTGGTTGTCAAGCAGTACTGGGGGACACACTGATACAAAGATACACACACACACACATATCCGGTATCTTCACTGGTGTACATGGGGACCATGGTATTGGTTCCCAAAACGAAGGGGGGAACTAGACTATTAGAGTTCTGTGATGCATGTAACCGTTTAATCTGCAACACTAACTTCAGGAAGCCAGACAGCTAACTGATAACCTATCATTCAGGGGACTCTGCTAGCCAGATTGATTTCATCCTCACCAGACAGTGGGATGCAGGGTTGCTCTTAAATACAAAGACCTTCCCGGGTGAAGAATGTACCCACCCAGCATAGACTAGTCATTAGTGACTTTAGACTCGAGGCCAGAAGGATGCCAAGAAGCAGACCAGTCCAGAAAAGAAGGATTTGGAAGCTAAAGAACCCTTCACGTGGTCAGAGATTTAGGGATATCCTCATCAAGAAATTTGATGAGATGGAGGAGGAGTTACAGACCTTTGACATGCAGGGTAGCTGGAAATTCCTACAAGACAGCTTACTGAGTGCCATAGACCAAGTCTGCGGATGGTGCAAAGTCCCTTCCAGACCTAGAGTAACGTGGTGGTGGAATAATACAGTAGACAAAGCCATTACAACAAAGAAACAGGCGTTGAAAGCCTGAAATAGTGGGGATAGCAGGGAACTGTACCAGATAGCCAGAAGAGAGGCTGGGTGCCAGGTATACATAGCCAAGGGAGAATCAGAAAAGAAGTTTGCCAATGTCCAGTGATGTGAGGACGAAAGAACTGAGGTATTTCAGATTGCAAGACAGTGTGTGAGAAAAATTGTGATGTCACAGGAGAGAAATGTGTCTGCATGGATGATGGTGCACTTGGTTTTTAATGATTCAGAAAAGAAAGAGGCTTGGAGAAGCCATTATGAAAGACTGCTGAATGTGGAGAGTGAATGGGAGGAGGAGAGCCTGCCAAATGTTTACCCAGTCGAGGGACTAGCTATCCAAACTGACAGCACCCTGGGAGATAAAGTAATTAAGGGTATGAAGCCAGGAAAAGCCCCTTGGCCCATCAGGAATCACTGCTGAGATGCTTAAAACATCTGGTGGTGTGAGCTATGGCGTAGTCAAACGTATTGTAAACCAGGTACTTCATAATGGAGTCATACCCAATGACTGGCATAGCATCATAGTCAACTGCTGCAAGGGTAAAGGTGATGCTCTAGATAGAAATAACTACAGGGATATCATACTGCTGAATCAGGTGATGAAGATCACGGAGAGGGTCATAGCCCAACTAATTAAGGAGAGAGTCTGCTTAGATGAGATGCAGTTTGGTTTTGTGCCAGGTAGAAGCACCACTGATGTTATATTCCTGGTATGGCAACTGCAGGAGAAATACCTAGCCAAAGATAAACCCCTATACTTGGCTTTTGTGGACTTGGAGAAAGCCTTTGACAGGGTCACCCAATCCCTTATCTGGTGGGCGATGCAGAAACTGGGGATTGATAAATGGTTAATAAGGGCTGTACAGGCCCTATACAGAGATGCCATTAGTAAGGTTAGGGTTGGCAATGAGTATAGTGAAGAATTCTGGGTAGAAGTAGAGGTCCACCAACGATCAGCCCTCAACCCCCCCTTATTCATCATAGTCCTCCAGGCAATAACAAAGGAATTCAACCCTGGGAGCTCCTCTATGCTGATGACCTGGCCCTCATAGAATCACTACCAGAACTGGAAAATAAATTTCAGGTGTGGAAGCAAGGTTTAGAATTGAAGAGCCTTAGAGTCAATGTTGCAAAGACCAAAGTTCCAGTAAGTAGGAAGGTGAACACATCACACACCCCTTCAGGTAGATGGCCTTGCTCGATCTGTAGAAAAGGTGTAAGTAGAAACTCGATAAGATGTACCCAGTGTAAGCTATGGACACATAAGAGGTGCAGCAACATCAAAGGAAGATTAACCAGGAAGATAGCTTTCTTGTGCAGTAGATGTACAGGAGCAATGAACACAATGGGACTGAACCCAGAACCATGTGGTTGGGAAGCAAGCTTCTTACCACACAGTCATGCCTGTGCCACATATATATTATACATATTGGCTCATCCCATAAATAATGTGTTTTTTTTATACTTCTATTTTTCAAAACTAAGATAAAGTTCTTTTTTAATCTGAAACATACTTTCCTTCATTTTCTACACTGCTCTTCCATCTATCTTGTAGACTTGTAAGGTCTCACTTCCAAAATTCATTTGTCCATGACAAAAGATACTCCTCCAGTACTGTTCTGACCTCATATACACAATTCATATTTTTTCTGTCCAAATGATTTTGAAGACCGCAGAATAAATGATAATCAGATGGGGCAATGTCCAATGAATATGGTGGGTGGGGTATTGTTCATTAAAATATCGTTTATTAAAACATTTATATCTTCATATCTTCTACATATGTTTCAATAGATGCATTCAAAATACGTGCATCAATCCCATCAGGAAAGATATGAACAACAATGCTCATCAAATAGACATTTTTACAAATATCTATATACAGGGATTGGACAAAATAATGGAAACACCTTAAAATTTCAAACAAATTCATTTTAATATAGAGTAGGACTGCCTTTGGCAGTAATTACAGCTTGAATTTTATGCAGTATGAACTCATACTAAGTTTGAATTGTTTCCAAAGGAATTTTTGTTCATTCTTCAGCTAAGACAGTCTCTAGTTCTTGTAGTGATGATGGTGGAGGATATCAATTCCTTACTTGTTTTTTCTAAAATGCACCATAAATGTTCAATGATATTGAGATCTTTGGTCTGTGGTGGCCAGATAAGATGTTCAACTTCACTGGAATGTTCCTCGTGCCATTCAGTAACAACTTTAGCTGTGTGAATTGGTGCATTATCATCCTGAGAGATTCCGTTCCCCTCCGGAAGCAGTTCAGCAACCATAGGATGAATTTAATCTGATAAAATGCTTAAATAGTCTTGACTATTAATTCTGCCATGACGGGAAATTACTGGGCCGACGGATTTCCAAGATATAACCCCCACCCTCAAATCATCACAGATTCTCCTCCATGTTTAACAGTTGGAAGAAGTAGTCTGGGTCAAACACTTCTTTTGGTTGTCTCCACATGTATACTTGGCCAGTGGTCAAAAATAAGGTAAAGGATGACTTGTCCAAGAAAATAACATTCTTCCACTATTCTAGGGACCATTTCTGTGGGTTTTCACTCTACTCTAAACACTTTGCAATGTATATTTTTGAAAGTAGTGGTTTTCTGATTGCAGCCCTCCCATGAAATCCGGCTATGTGCAGCTCCTGGCGAGCAGTTTTTGTAGAAACTGGGTTCTCAAGGTGGTCATTAAGCTCTGCAGTAATTTTGGGAGCTGTACTTTTGTGATCCTTTGTAACAATTTGCGTAAGAGTTCGATGGTCCCTATCTGAAAGTTTTTATTTCCTTCTGGAGATTTGTTTCAATAAGGAGGTTTTTCTCTCTTTCTCAAAGGCTGTCATTACTTTCGAGACAGTACTTCTTGATTCACCAAACATTTCAGCTGTTTTCATTATGCTAGCACCTGCCATATGAGTACCTCTTTGAAAGTCTGATAGATCTGTAATTTTAATGAATTTTTATTACCTTTTTCTGTTGATATCTGAAATGAAACAGTATTTTAGCAAAACATATTAAGCAACACTAATAATAAATCAAAAAACCAAAATAAACAAGCTTTTGATGGTTTTATAGATATTTCAAAATTATCATGCTAGGTGTTTCCATTATACTGTCTAACCCCTGTATGTATAAATACACACACACATGCGTGCACAGGCATATATATATATATACATACATACATACATACACACTCAATTGATTTCAGAAATGCATATATATGATAATATAATAATTGGTAAAAATAGTTATGAAGTTTGTAATTAGAGGCTGCAAATTTCTGCAGGGAAGTCTCTTCTCTTCGGTGAAACCAATGTTCTTGATAGATGAGAGAGTACTATCTTCGGTCTTTGACAGACTATTGATCCATGGTAGACTGCAGGTGACTTGATTATTTATTGATCAGGAAAAGATCTCCAAGTTAAATGATGCATATCTCTCTCTTTCTCTCTCTTGCATGAAGCCATTTTTCTAGGTGACAGAGTTTTGATTTCAGTTAATTCAACTGAACAGTTTCAACCTGCAACAGACATATGATTATTTCATCAATGATGATGATGAGGATGATGATTGTGTGTATGTGCATGTTTGTAACTCTCACTTGCTCTCTCTCTCTTGCTCTCTCCCTCTCTCTCTCTCTCTATAATATATATATATATATATATATTCCGTTCGCGTCCGTTGCCAGCCTCGGCTGGCCCCCGTGCCAGTGACACGTAAAAGCACCATCCGTTCGTGGCCGTTTGCCAGCTCTGTCTGGCCCCGTGTCGGTGGCACGTAAAAGCACCATCCGTTCATGTCTGTTGCCAGCATTGCCTGGCCCCGTGCCGGTGACACGTAAAAGCACCATCCGTTCGTGGCCGTTCGCCAGCTCTGTCTGGCACCTGTGCAGGTGGCACGTAAAAAACACCCACTACACTTGCGGAGTGGTTGGCGTTAGGAAGGGCATCCAGCCGTAGAAACACTGCCAGATCTGACTGGGCCTGACAAAGCCTTCCAGCTTCACAGACCCCAGTTGACCCGTCCAACCCATGCTAGCATGGAAAGCGGACGCTAAATGATGATGATGATGATATATATACAGTAGTCTACTGGTTTTTGTGGGGGTTATGTTCCTAGAGCACCCATGAACAGTGAAAAACTGCAAATATTGAATGTGGTCCATAAAAATGCCTATAAATGTCAAAATTCAAAGTAAAATATTATATTTATATATATATATATATATATATATATATATATATATTTATATATATACACACATACATATATATGCTAGCAGTATAGCCCGGCTTTGCTCGGGATTAAGTTAGGATTATTAAGCTAATCAAGCTCTTGATTTCAAAGCAAACTAAGTAACATTGATGTCAAATCTGAGTGAAATCTGTTGAAATTGGTAAACTTTTGGCTGAAATTTTGCAGATAATTTGATTGAGAAATCCCATAAGGAATTGGTTTATCGAATTTTCCACTTTTCGATTGTTTTGTTTTGTTTTGTTTTTTTCGTTTTTGGAGAACTTAAAGCATTCAAAGATCCCATGAGTCCTAAGTAATGCTGGCATCAAGTTTGAACAAAATACATCAAAATTAGTAGACATTATGGTTGAAAATGGGGTGTAACCAATTTTAGTGTGAAGTCCTATAAGGAATCGGTTTATCGATTTTTTAAATCCTGATTAAATGGAAAACCCCATAAGATCAACCAAAAATTTTAAGCAACAATATGCTACTCACCTCCATTCTTTTAGATATGATAAACATAGTTAATCTACAACACTCGCCAACCACATACATCATCTCAAAAATATAAATATACCCTATACTCTATTATGGTCCATACTGGATTCAGGCTTCCCGACTGAGTTTAACGCTCAACATATACATATATATACATATATAGTGCACAGGGGAACTACAACTCATCAAATGTGCATGTACAGTACATAGAATTATGTACAAAAGTCAGGAAAGTGAAAAGTGTATGAGTCATGATATACATGTGTGCATGCATATGGAGGCAGGATATCAGGTGTAGTGTTGGCGAATTTCAGGAAGCATGGAGGTTTTAAAGGATGCAATGTGTTGGGCAACTAACAACTGATGCACGGAATTTCGTCTTTTCTGAACCATATACCCTGGAGTGACTATATATATATCTAATGGAACTGTGTGTCAGAAAAAAATATATAAGTTGAAACAATTTGTTGGCCTTTTATGGTTTTTATAATTATTTATATATTATGTTATGTTATATATAATATTCATAGTATTTAATGTAATATTGTAATACAAATAAATTATTTGATTGTCAATAGAATATCTCTATATTTAATTTTTCTTTACAATTGAATTATACCAATATTTACATGGTATCCAACTGAAGTACCAGTTGAATTGATGTTTAACACCCCTTTGAAGGATTTCTTTTCTTCAGTTTGTTACATATATATATATATATATATATAGGGAGAGAGAGAGATGTATATATGTATATATATATATATATAATATATATATATATAATATATATATATATAGGGAGAGAGAGAGAGAGATGTATATATGTATGTATATATATATATATATAATATATATATATTATATATATATCGCTTTTATCCTTCGAAACGTAGAGTAGATGAAACCTTAGCGACTGAAGAAGGGGTTTTTTCGTTGTGTTAATTGTCCTGTACTCCATTTTTTGTTGTTTTTAAAAAAAATGTCCTGTTCCTTTGGTTTGTGTCTATGTTTTTGTTTCTCTTTGTGTTCGACGTCCCTTTGGTGTCCTGTACTCATATATGCGTGTATATGTACATGTAGAGGTAGGTACGTACATATATGTTTATATATATGCATATGTTTTATTTCATTTATTAATATATATATATATATATATATATATATATATATATATACGTATGTATGTATGTATGTATATATTTATGTCATCAGTCATACTAATCTAACTGGCTCAATTTAATCTTCAATGTAATTCATACTACTGTATTTTAAAACTTATTGATTAATTATATATATGTATCTGTGTGTGTGTGTGTGTGTGTATAAATATATATACATATATATATATTTATGTATATGTGTATATATTATGTATATGTATGTATGTATGCATTAAGTATGTTCTATAGCACTTGCTGAACTGTTTGTAACCTTAGAAACACACTTCTATCATGTTATCTTTGGTTATTATATTCAGTTGAAGGTGAAAAGATGTACCCATTACCATTATAGACCTGCTCAAATTGGTGGGGTTGGTGTCTGTGAGGATTAGTTTGAAAGTCTCTAGATTCAAGCCTTGAAGATAAATATGGGAGAGGAGAGAATTCTTGTGCATGGCATTGGGTTGAATGTGGAGTGTAGAATTTAGTAGTTTGAGGCACAGTAGAGATGATCAGAAGAAAGTGTGGTACAGGAGTGTAAGATGGTATGTAGCCTGCTGGATGGGAGAAGAAAGAAGTAGTGTATCTATGCAATAACATCTGAAGTGTATTTTTTGTGTTTATACATACATGCATATATGCATGCATACATTCACACACACATATGATGATGGTAGTGGTGATGATGATGATGATGATGATGAAATTATTGTATGTAATGCACAGGTGAACTACAGCTCATGAAAGTTGCATGTAGAGTACATAGAATTATGTACAAAAGTCAAGAAAGTGAACAGTGTATGAGTCATGATATACACGTGTGCATGCATATGGAGTGTTGGCGAATTTCAGGAAGCATGGAAGTTTTAAAGGATGCAATGTCTCAGCAACTAACAACTGGTGCAGGTAGTCTGTTCCATGCTTCAGCAACTCTGAGTGTGAAAAAATGTTTCTGAAAGTCATGGAAGCTGTGCTGTTTTCTGACTTTGTAGGCATGCCTACATGTGTTAGACACATGGAGCCCAAAAAGGTGCTCAATGTGGTTGTTGGCACAATGGTTAATAATTTTATGGGTGTTTACCAAGTCAGTTGCCAGATGTCAGAGCTTCAATGTATCTATGACCAGGAAAGCAAGGCATTCAGACTATGGTAGATGCCTGATGGAGGGTATTTACTTGGTTGCATGTCTCTGAACAGTTTCCAGGATAGGGGTTCCAGACTGGTGATGCAAACTCCAATTGTGGCTGCATATATATATATATATATGAAATGTTGCATTTTTAATTACTTCTTATTTCAGTCATTTAAAAACTCAATTATGTATACCTTGCATTTAGTCTTAACTCTTTTTCTTACCCAACAATATTAGTATACAAAATTCATACCCACAGACCTTATGAAAATGATAACAATCAAACTATGTTGAGTGATTTTCTTGTATGAGTACAAACTGGGTCACTCTGCCGCAGACACTCTACAGAATATCGAGCAGGCCTTTGGTAATGGTTTTGTTGACATCAGAACTGTTCAAAGATGGTTTCAAAGCTCTCGTTCAGGAAACAATAGCTTTGAAAATAAAACCATGGGGCAGGTTAAAATCAGTTATTTGGCATGATGCATTAAATGCTTTGGTTGAATAAAATCCAAGAACAAAGGTTCAAAAACTTTCATCAGAACTCCAAACATCTCACACAATAGTCTTTGGACACCTGTAAAAAATTGGAAAAGTCAGGAAAACAGATAGGTTTGTTCCACATCAACTGAACGATATTCATTAAAAACAGATGCCTCAAAGTGTGCTCCTTATAGCTTTCTTGACTGGAAAAGACCATTTTTGCATCAAATCATTACTTGTGATGAGAGATGGATACTCTTTGACTACAGCAGGAGAACAGGACAGTGATTAGATGCAGGAGAGTCACCTAAATACTACCCAAACCCACCATTGCACCCTAAAAAGTTAGTGGTCAGCAAAAGGAGTTGTGCATTATTCATTTTTGTAACAAGGAAAAACAGTAACAGCAACATCGTATTGCCAGGAAATTAATTGTATGCATAAGAATTTGAAAAAGAAGCAACCCAGACTAGTGAACAGAGATGGCCCAATTTTGCTCCATGACAATGCACATCCACACACTCCTCAAGCTCCAAAAGTTGCAAATCCTGAATTATGAGATTTTGCAACACCCTCCCTATTCCCTTGATAGCTTTCCTACTGATCATCATTTATTTAAGCATTTTGAGTTTTTCATTAGCAATAAAACGTTCTTAATAGGTAATTGGACAGTTTATCAAAGCAAAAGATGAATTTTTTTAAAGATAGAATATATGACATAGAGAAACGCTGGGTAAGCATCATAAATGAACATGGATCATACCTTGGTTAAATAAATCAGTTCTCTACCTTTCAAATACGACATTTCATGTGAAACAACCTAATTTGTGTGTGTGTGTGTGTAAGGAAGTTTTCAAAAATGTTTGGTTGATGTGAGTTAATGTACTTTCAATTGGTTTAATAACCTATTCCTTGTACATTGTTCCACTTGACATCATCATCATCGTTTAATGTCTGCTTTCCATGCTGGCATGGGCTGGACGGTTTGACTGACGACTGGCGAGGCAGATGGCTACACTAGGCCCCAATCTGATCTGGTAGTGTTTCTACAGCTGGATGCCCTTCCTAACCCAACCACTCCGAGAGTGTAGTGGGTGCTTTTTACATGCCACCGGCACAGAAGCCAGTGAAGGCGGAACTGGTATCAGCTATGATGGTGCTTTTTACATGCTACCGGCACGGGGCTCATAACTGCAATTTCCATTTGATTTGATTTTGATATCGCTGATGTTGATGTACTTGACTCAATAGGTCTCCTCAAGCATGGCATGTCACCCTATGATCCAAGGTACTTTTGAGTGGGCTAGTTATGCGACACTGGTGTAGGTATATGTATATATATATATATATATATATATATATATATAGAGGGAGAAACTAGAAGTAGTTAATAGTTCCCGCTACCTAGGTGACCAAGTTAATAGTGGAGGTGGATGCTCAGAGAGTGTTATCACTAGAATAAGAATAGCCTAGGCAAAGTTTAGAAAGCTTCTAACACTATTGGTGACAAAGGGTCTCTCGCTCAGAGTGAAAGGTAGATTGTATGACGCATGTGTGCAAACTGGCATGCTTCACGGCAGTGAAACATGGGCTGTGACTGCAGAGGACATGCGTAGGCTTGAAAGAAATGAAGCTAGCATGATCTACTAGATGCGTAATGTCAGTGTGCACACATGAAAGAGTGTAAATGCCCTGAGAGAAATGCTGGACATAAGAAGCATTGGATGTGGTGTACATGAGAGACATTTGCGTTGGTATGGTCATGTACTACGGATGGATGAGGAGAGCTGTGTGAAGAAGTGCCACTCCCAAACAGTGGAAGGAACCTGTGGTAGAGGGAAACCCAGGAAGACATGGGATAAGGTAGTGAAGTTGAGCCTCGCAGAGGCAATGATGAAAGACCAAGACCTCTGGAAATATGCTGTAACTGAGAAGACCTAGCAAATAAAGTGAAATCACAGCTGTAGCCTACACCAGTGTCACATAACCAGCCTACTCAAAAAAGTACCTTTGGATTGTAGGGCAACATGCCATGCTTGAGGAAATTGTAGGTGTGGCTGATACCAGCACCATCCAAACATGGTCGATGCCAGTCCCCTCGCCCCAACAGGCCCCTGTGCTGGTGACATGTAAAATGCACCATCCGGACATGGCCAATGCCAGTGCCGCCTTGACTGGTTCCCGTGCTGGTGGCACATAAAAAGCACCATCCGAATGTGGTCGATGCCTGCCCCTACTGGGCCCCTGTGCCGATGGCACGTAAAAAGCACCCACTACACTCTCAGAGTGGTTAGCATTAGGAAGTGCATCTAGCTGTAGAAACACTGCCAGATCAGATTGGAGCCTGGTGCTGCTTTCTGGCTTCCCAGACCCCAGTTGAACTGTCCAACTTGGAAAATGGATGTTAAACCATGATGATGATGATATATATATATATATATATATGTGTGTGTGTGTGCGTGTGTATAAATATATCGATCGTCAGTAAATCATAAATCCGAAAGAGATGTACACTCTAAGTTATAGAGCAGTAGAGTATTTAGATAAAGACAGTTATGGCCAATCTGTGGGGTTACCCAGGGTTTTGCATCCATAAAGCTCTTAGCTTGATAATGTCTCTTCAGACCCTAATGACCAGTAGCCTATTACTTCTCTTCAAATTGGAGGAAGAAAAGATTTCATGGCTAGTTGTTCAACACACAGACAAAGAAGGGCCAAGTGCAAAGGACTGTCTCCCTTAAACCAGTGTAAGCAGGGTCTGAAAACTTCCTTCCTGGAAGCTTAAGATGTTTCCCAAGTCAAGGAAGTTCTTGAATATTGTCATCCATTTAGCTATGCACAGCTTTCTATGCTTGCTCTTGTTAATGTAGGGGCCTGGTTTTTCTTGGATCTTTCATGAGATTATGTGTGGATTCCCTTCGTCCTTCAAGCACTAAAAGTAGCTGGCCAAGGATGAGGTATATCATCTCACCAGGATCCTAAACATAGATCTGTGGAGATGCACTGCTTGAAAGTGTTTCTGGAACATTCGATGTATCTTTGAGTGCTGCTGCTGGTGATATACTGGTGATGCCACTTCTGCTGATGTTGACACTACTACTTCTGCTGTTGTGTTGGTGCTGGTGTTGTTGGTGTCGGTGTTGACTTCATTAATGCTGGCATAAGAGATGTCATCGGTGATGAAGTTGGTGTTGGTGCTGTTGATAGATAGACAGACAGACAGATCCACAGACAGACTGACAGACAGCTAGAAAAAGAAAGCAAGGGAGAGAGTGAGAGAGAGCAGAGAGGCAGAGAGAAGAAGATACACAAACAGACAATAAATGAGATAAGGTTGAAATAGAAGGAAAAGGAAATATATAGACAGACAGGGAGGTAAACCCAAGACAGAGAGTATTGCGTCTATATGCTGATATTGAGTATGTGTATTATGTGTGTGTCTACTAGAGGCAGCTGTTTCTAAATATCTCTCTTTAATTTCCTGTTTCTGAGGTCGAAAGAGAAAAGAGAGTGGAGCAAGTCAAAGAAAGAGAAAGAAATAACCTTGTTTCTTGTATAGTTTTTTAACCATTGTGCTCAGATTTAAAATTTTAGTTCCAGATAATGGAACACAGTGAATTTCATTTTGTAGAAGAGATGGAAAAAATAAGTTTTATTTTCTACATCAAGACCAAATTTTCTTTAAAATTTCAAATCTGAAAATTCTTTCTAAATTTCACTTGAAAATAATCATTTGGAAAATTTATTCTAAAAAAATTTTTTAAACCTATTTGCAAAAATTGTTATTAAAATTTATTCTGAAATTTATTCCCATGAATTCATAAATTTGGACAATATTTATTTTCTGAAATTAATTCTAAAATTTTTAGATTCATTCTAAGATTGATTGCAAAACTCATTTTGAAATTATAAATTTCTTACCATAACCTGGAAAATTGAATTAATTAATTAATTAATTAATTCTAAAATTAATTCCAGAATTCATTTTTGAATTGAGAAATATACAGAATTGTTCTAAAATTTAGGTAAAGAGGTTATGTGTTAAAATGTAAGACTTCCTTAATCCTTTTGATATTGAACCATGTGAGACCACCTTTGGTTCCATGATACAAAATTCTGTTTCAAGGTGACCTAGATTTAAAATCTTTCATCAATATTTTATGTTAAATTATGCTCCAAACACTAACTTAATACAAAATTATTTTACTAAATTTTAAAATTATTTTCTAAATTAATTAAAACAAGTGCAGTGCGTTTCCATAAAAATATAACAAAAGCATTAATGGAGCCGTTATGTTATACTCCAGAACAAATTCCATGATTTTGTTTGTTTCACTCTGCTTAACTGACTGACAAACAGATGGTCTCCAGTCATCACCATCATTTAGTATCCATGTTCCATGCTGGCATGGGTTGGTTTGTTTGATAGGATACAATGGATCCAAAGACTGCATCATACTCTAGTGTCTGCTTTGGTTTTGTTTTTATGGCTTGATACCTTTCCTGATGTTAAGATGCACTTCCTAACACCAACAATATGCATATTTTCAAATTTGTGAAAAAAGGCTAAAACTTCAAATGATAATAAAACAAACTGAAATTCTTCAAGGTAAGTTGCTTGACCTTTATGTATAGTTCTTGAGATAATGAAAGCTTCAAGAGACCTTGGAATTGTATAAAGGGTAAAGACCTCTTTCAGTCATGAATGACCATGGGGTTGCACCTAGAAAGTTACCCTCCAAGGCACAGGTCCAGGCAATGTTTTCCTCCTCTCTCCATGCTACCAATGTTATCCAAGAGAAAGGCAAAGGCTGATACAGCTTGGCGTCAGTGACGTCACAACTTATTTCTACAGTGGAGTGAACTGGAGCAATGTGAAATAAAGTGTCTTGCTCAGGAACACAACACACAGCCAGGTCCAGGAAGTGAACTCACTACCTCATGATTGTGAATCTGACACTACAACCACTGAACCATGCACCTAGTTAATGTATCACTTGCTTAGTTGATTTAATTATGTTGTAAGGAGATTGCAAGAGGAATACTTAGATAAGGAGAAGGAGTTGTACATGTGCTCCATTGATCTGGAGAAGGCATTTGATAGGGTTCCAAGGAAGGTGACTGAGTAGACATTGAGGAAGAGAGGTGTAGGGGGGTAAAGACAAGAGTTAGAATTGGATCAGATTTTTTGTCAGGAGTTTGCAGTGAAAGTTGGTGTGCATCAGGGATCTGTGTTGTTGCCATTGTTGTTTGCAATAGTGGTTGATGTGGTAATGGAGAGTGCAAGAGAGGGATTGATAATGGAGATAGTGTATGCAGATGGTCTTGTTCTGATGAGTAAGACGATGGAGGGATTGAGGGAGAAATTTTTTGGAAATGGAAAGCAAAGGTTTGAAGGTAAACCTTGGGAAGACAAAGGTGATGGTGAGTGGGCTGGAAAGAAAAGTGTGAGTGAATAAGGTGGATCCATATGGTGTATGTGGGAGGAGGGTAATGGCAAATGTAGTGTTGTGCATGAGATGTGAGAAATTGATTCATGGTAGATGCATGAAAATGAAGAAGGTGACCCTTAGACTGGCGAGAGAGTTTGTTTGTGGAAGATGTGGAACAGGAGCTGGAGGGCTGGTGGAACCAGTGGAAATGCTATGTGATGAGGTAGAAACGATGAGAGGGTTTTGTTATTTGAGAGATCGTATGGATGTAAGTGGTGGATGTGAAGCAGCTGTGACAGCAAGAGCAAGACTTGGCTGGGTAAAATTCAGGGAATGTGGAGTGTTGTTATATGGGAAAAGGTTCTCATTAAAGATTAAAGGAAGGTCCATAAGAGTTGTGTGAGAGCTGCAAGCTGTATGGGTGTGAGACATGGTGTCTGAGGGAGAGAGAAATGGTAATTCTGAGAAGGACTTCGAGAGCAATGGTGAGAGAAATGTGTGGGGTGAAGCTGTTTGATAGTAGGAGGACTGAGGATTTGATGGGAATACTGGAGTTTGAGAAAGCAGTGGAATGGTTGATAAGGGCGAATGAAATGAGGTGGTTTGGGTATGTGTTGAGGAGGGATGAAGAGCATGTTCTGAGGAGGGTGATTGCATTTGAGGTAAATGGAACATAAAAGCGAGGTAGACCAAGGAAAAGGTGGAGAGGGGGAGGAGGAGATTGGGAGGATTGGTTGAAAAAGGGGGACACCCAAAATCAGGCAAGATGGCAAGATAGTATAAGAGTGGTTGCTATGGTACTGAGGTAGATCCAGCCACCCCCATTAACAGGGACAAAACTCGGATTTAAAACACTAGATGATGATGATGATGATAAAAGCATTATTTCCAGTTTCCAAAATCACTGTTGCACCCTCAGGGTGCCAAAGCAGAGAAATTCCAGGTGTCTTTAGTTAATTCTTCCTAACATAGGTGCAAAGTTTGAAAATTTGCAGGGCAGGAGTTAGTTTATTAAATCAACTCCAATACTTGACTGGTACTCTGTTTCATTGACCCCCACCCATATTAAAGGGATAAAAGGTGAAGTTGACTCTAGCAGGATTTGAACTCAGAATGCAAGGACCTGTAACTAAATATCATAAAACATTTTGTTTGATGTTGTAATGACCCTACCAATCCATTGCTTTAATTGTTTCTAACAACAATTATAATAATGATCTCAAATTTTGGGCCAAGACCAGCAACTTCAGAAGAAGAGGTAAGACAATTACATCAACTCCAGTGCTCAACTGGTTCTTATTATATCGACCCTGAAAGGATGAAAGTCAAAGTCAATCTCAGCAGAATTTGAACTAAAGACAAACAAAATGCTGCGAATCATTTCACCTAGCATGCTAACAATTCTGCCAGCTCATCATCTTAATAATGATAATAATAATAATAATAATAATAATAATAATAATAATAATAATAATAATAATAACAACAACAATAATAATACTGTGTTATCATGTACATGATTTGTCTTGGTATAAAAAGATGGGCTACAGCAAATATTCTGCTCACTACCACAGAATTACTTGTCAGTTGCTTGACCTTCTGTCCTTTCAATCTTATCCCCCACACTACCTCCCTTGTCATAGCCACCATTCAGAGGAAAACTGCCTTTCATTCTCGACCAAAGGAAGGTGGTGGGGTTATCTTCACGATGGATTCGGTTGATAACCAGATCTGTCCTCCATGCAACTACAGCTGTTCAGCAAAGCTCCACAAGTGCATGCAGGACGGTTTCATCACCTTACACACACCCTGGGCAGGTCCATCTCACAGCACTTCTATGTCTGTAGAGCTTGTCTCAAACAATAGAGCTCCCTGGTAGCACTGCCAGGCTAGGGATTTTTGGAGGTTATCCAGAGGTCCCAGCCCAAAAATCCTCCAGAAAAGATCAGTTAATCTATCCCTCCTGATGCCCAGAGTTTCCCCAAGGACATTGTTGCTCTTTCCCTCCATTAATCCCCTTTAGAACTCCATAGTGGAACTTCCACTGACTGCGTTGCCTGACTGGCAGAGAGCTGTGAGCATTTGCAGACACTCCAGGTGCCAAGCACCCTTTCTTGGTCTACGCTTGATCCAGGTCTATAGCTCTGTCAATGAGATGAACTGCAGAAAAACCTATGTAACAAATGGTGACCATACCTGCTCACCATTAAGAAAGCACAGGAGATTTAATAATATTAATAATCTTTTCTACTAAAGGCACAAGGCCTGAAATTTGGTGGAGAAGACTAGTCAATTACAATGACCCCAGTGTTTCACTGGTACTTAATTTATTGACTCCAAAAGAATGAAAGGTAAAGTCAACCGTTGCAGAATTTGAACTCAGAATGTAGCGATGCATGATATACTGCTAAGCATTTCACCCAGTATGCTAATGCTTTTGCCAGCTCACCATCTTTAATAATAATAATAATAATAATAAGAAGAAGAAGAAGAAGAAGAAGAAGAAGAAGAGCATGATATAAAATGTCATCATCATCAAAATATAACATCTGCCTTCCATGCTGGCATGGGTGGGACAAAAAATATGTAAATTGATTTAGTTTATTGAATTGAACAATATTTTTGACGATTTGTCTTCTTCAGTTTCAAAATGAGAAAAATAAAAAAAATATACAGACATGCTGAAATTCAAAATTTGAGCTAGAAAATCTTGCTTTCCTTTGTACATAAAGAGTTGACATCAAGTTTTGCTTGTTCATAACAGGGAGCAATAAAAACGAAGGAAAATAAAAAGAAAAAGGAAAGCAGTAAAGAGAATACTTAGTTGAAAAGTTTTGTGTAAATTTAATGGAATTTTCCTGTCATTTTGTTCACTCGTCCAAGGTGTGATGCTATTAACTCCCAAATATATTTATCCTCATGAGTTTTGAGGACTGAAAGTTCAGTGAAGTCGGAATATTTTCTGAGAATATAAATTTTCAGGAGTTTCTCAAATTTACAAGTGTTTGATTTTAAATGTTTGGCAAGTTCCATTAAAGTATTATTATTATTATTATTATTATTATTATTAGTAGTAGTAGTAGTAGTAGTAGTAGCAGCAGCAGCAGCAGCAATAATAATGATAATAATAATAATAATAATAATAATAATAATAATAATGATAATAATAATAATAAAAATAATAATAATCCTTTCTACTACAGACAGAAGGCCTGAAATTTCCGGGAAGGGAACTAGCTGATTACATCGACCTCAGTGTGTAACTGGTACTTAATTTATCAACCCTGAAAGGGATGAAAGGCAAAGTCAACCTTGGCAGAATTTGAACTCAGACTTTAAAGACAGGTGAAATATCGTTAAGCATTTCACTTTGTATGCTAACGATTCTACCAGCTCACCACCTTCTATAATAATAATGATGACAAGAAGAAGAAGAAGAAGAAGAAGAAGAACAACAACAACAACAACAAACAACAAACAACAACAACAACAACAACAATGAAGATGAGAATTATTTCAAATTTTTTTTTGCCACAAGAGCAGCTTGGGGGAGGTGGAGGTGAGTCACTTTAATAAGAGCAGCCATTTTGAGGGAAGGGATGTTTACTTAATTTATCAACCCTGAAAGAATGAGAGGCAAAGTCAACTCTGGCAGAATTTGAATTCAGAGTATAAAGAGAGACAACATGCCACTAAGCATTTTGGCCAGTGTGCTAACAATTCTGCCAGCTCGCCACCTTCTATAATAATAATAATGATGATAATAATAATAATAATAATAATAATAATAATAATAATAATAATAATAATAAAATGCCCTGATGCAGTACCAGGCAGTGGCTCTCATGGCTTCTGATCTTAACTGATTGGAAGTGTTATCATGTACATTCTTTTGTCTTGGTATAAAAGATGAGCTACAGCAAATATTCTGCTCAATACCACAGATTTGCTTGTCAGTTGTTTGACCTTAACCAGTTGAGCATGTCCCTTAGTGGCTGATGATATGTGCATCTCTGATCACGAGCAGAAGTAGTGGGGGAGTATCATAGCCATGTGTTGAGAGGGATTCTTTGGGGTTTGAATAATTCACCTCTGGAAACATGGGTGTTTCATTCAACATCCTTAAACAACCCTTACTCAGGGACCTTTTGAGCAGGATGGGTTACTCGACCAGAAGAAAATTCTAACTAGGCCCCACCTGCAAGGTCATGTGCTGTTTATCTTGATATGAGATCATCATGTCGCGCACATATGGTTGTGATGCATGTGCCTGGTGTACCCTTATCAGACAGGTAGACATGATGGGTATACTGGGCTTCGTATATTTTACCCCAGTGTCACTTTGATGGCATGCACTGCTCTCTCACTCAATAATAATAATAATAATAATAATAATAATAATAATAATAATAATAATAATAATAATAATAGCAATAATAATAACTGTGTAAGAAGTCAAATCAGCAATGTTTGCTTGCCACAAGGCTAATAATATTATTTATACATCAACACATACTGTCTTATTTTATATTTTATTTTAAGGTCAAAATGTTTTCCAAAATTATTCCACAGACTTTCTTTCTTGAATTTCAAACCAGATTACAATTTCATCTGTTCAATAAAATCAAATTTACGAGATATATGATTAAAAATTTGTGAGACAAAACAAAATATTTTGTCTTTCTTTCTTTCTTTCTTCTTCTTCTTCTTCTTCTTCTTTTCTTCTTCTTCTTCTTCTTCTTCTTCTGCTCTCCTTCACCCTCTCTCTCATTATATATGACTATTATTGAATCGTACAATTCCAAAGACTGGAATTCCATGTTAAATGTAAACTAACTCCATAGAACTGTAAAATCCTTCAGTGACTCTCACTATCTGTCTTTCTCTTTCTTTCTTTCTTTCTTTCTTTCTTTCTTTCTTTCTTTCTTTCTTTCTTTCTTTCTTTCTTTCTTTCTTTCTTCTTCTTCTTTCTTCTTTCTTTCTTTCTTTCTTTCTTTCTTTCTTTCTTTCTTTCTTTCTTCCTTCCTTCCTTCCTTCCTTCCTTCCTTCCTTTCTCTCTCTCTCTCTCTCTCTCTCTCTCTCTCTCTTTATTTATTTATCAGATAGTGTTAATATCTTCCTTGTTGATTGCAAGACAAGTAATACTCTTTCATAAAAATTCAACAATTTCTTCCTGAATAGGAAATTATTTTTCTACAGAAAAGAAAAATAATAATAATACAATCAATGTTTTTTTTTTACCTTAATTATTTGTTTTTCATAATGTTTGTATTTTATTTAATGATGTGGGACATGCCATTGAGAGTGAGTGTCGTCTGTATAGAATAAAAACTGACGAAAGAAAAAACAACAAAAATAAAGGAAATTAAAGTAATGTCCTAATGTTTTCTGAAAAATGTGATGAACTACAAAATATGAATAGCAAAATTAGAAATTATATTGTAAACTGGGGTCAGAAAAGAGTTTATTATTTGTTGAACAAATATAATAAAGCAGTAATTTTGAGAAGAAAATAGATAATGTATTATTTACTCTTTCATACATTAACCCCTCATCTTCTAGTACTGAGCCAATTGTCTCACTCAGTCAAAGGGAATCTTAGTCTTGTGAGGTACATGGTTACCTCACTAGTGCTGGTGCCATGAAAGAAAAAGCACCCTGTACACAATGCAAAGCAGTTATGCTTGGAAGTCATTGGATGTGCTGGATCATGTTAAACTATACTATCCATACCAACATGGAAGATGAAAGTTAAAAAATGATGATGATGACGATGATGATGATGATGATGATGATGACGATGACGATGATGATGATGACAATGACGATGATGATGATGATGATGATGGTGGTGATGATGATGCTAATGCTGCTGCTGCTGATGATGATGATGATAATGATGGTAATGATGACGATGATGATGATGATCAATACATTCTATTCAGAACTGAAGGAGTTTAAATCCCAGAAGAGTGGGTGCTTGGCTGGTTGTTAGAATGTTTCAGTTTAAAAAAGTTACAGATGGCCAGAAGCAAGCCAATGAGTGAGAGAATGAAAGAAAAAGAGAATGAGAGAGAGGGAGAGAGAGAGGAGAGAGAGAGAGAGAGAGAGAGAGAGAGAGCTCCAATAATTTGATGTCATAATAAAAGGAAGTCATATCATTATATGCAGTGTCTAAAAATAATGTTTTGTGAGGCTTCCAGTTTAGGCACAAGACCAGCAATCTTGAAGAGATGGGATTAGTTGATACCATTGACACCAGCCTAATTCTTGATTATTTCTTTTTTTTTTTATTGACACTGAAAAGGATGAAAAGCAAAGTTGATCCTGGCTAGGTTTGAACTCAGAACATAAAGAGTTGAAAGAAATACAAGGCAATTCATTAACATGAAAGATGCTGGAGAGAGAGCAACAGAAGCAATGAAATGAAAGCATATATACACCACCACCCACCACTATCACCACCACTGCTGCTGCTACTACTACAAGGAGCAATAGCAGTAGTAGCAGCAGCAGCAATGGTAATGGCAGTAGCAGCAGCAGCAGTTTGGATTCTATTCTTTGAATAATATTGAATCAGGTAAATTTTGCATATCACTTCTTTGTGTTTTTGCTGCAGTGATCAGTGAGAATAAAATGGATTGTATGTAATACACTGAAGAAGAAAGACATTTATTTTCTATAGATGAGCAAAACAAAACAGTGACTGAGAATGGGGAAGGAATCTAAAGATAAGAAAATTAACCAAAAAGATGCAAAAAAAAAAAAACTCAAACAAAAAAAAACCTCAGAAGTAAAGTAAAAAAAAAAAAAGAGAAAGAAATAAAAGAAGCTCTAAAATGAAGATTGTAAGATATTACAATTAGAAATTGTCAAAACCAAACTGCTTCTTAAACTAAATTAGACCAGAACAAGGTTAAATCTATAAAAAAAAAAAAAAAAGGAAAAGAATGAAAAAATTATTATGTAGAAACAATAGACTTTTTCATGATTTAAAAGATGAAAATAAAATAAATAAATGACTAAATGATAACAACACCCACATCTTCAGTTAACTCTTCATCTTTGAAGAATATGTAGGAAATAGCAAAACAGTCTATTCTCTTGTGTCAGTCCAACCTGTGCCATCCAAACTGAAACACTGACCCACACTTTGTGTCATTGTCACTTTTGATTTCTGGGCAATAAGAGACAAACATAAAATATTTAATTTTTCTATTTGGTTTGCAAGAAGGTGCAGGCTCTGTCATTAGGGCATCTGGCTTTTATTATAAGGTCATGAGTTTGATTCCAGGTGGTGTTTTGTGTTCTTGAGCTTTGCTTCAATCCATTCTGCTGGCAAAAGTAAGTTATACCTGTAATTCAAATAGCCAGCTTTGTCACATTCTGTGTCATGCTGAATCTCTCTGAGAACTACAGGAAGGATAAGCGCAGGCACAGGAGTGGCTGTGTGGTAAGTAGCTTGCTAACCAACCACATGGTTCCGGGTTCAGTCCCACTGCGTGGCATCTTGGGCAAGTGTCTTCTGCTATAGCCCCGGGCCGACCAATGCCTTGCGAGTGGATTTGGTAGACGGAAACTGAAAGAAGCCTGTCGTATATATGTATACATATATATATATATGTGTGTGTGTGTGTTTGTCCCCCTAGCATTGCTTGACAACCGATGCTGGTATGTTTACGTCACCATCACTTAGCGGTTCGGCAAAAGAGATCGATAGAATAAGTACTGAGCTTACAAAGAATAAGTCCCGGGGTTGATTTGCTCCACTAAAGGCGGTGCTCCAGCATGGCCGCAGTCAAATGACTGAAACAAGTAAAAGAGTAAAAGAGTGTCCATGGAATGCTGAGCCACTTGCATGCTAATTTCATGAGCAGGCTGTTCCATCGATCAAATCAACTGGAACACTCATCGTCATAATCGATGAAGTGCCAATATTTGGTTTGCAATATTTGTGATATGAAATTGTGTAATAAAGCAGATTCTGTTGTGCCTTGCGAGGTTCGTTATGCTAATAATAAACACACACATTGATTCGATTTAATTTCATTTATTAATCAACTAGAGAACCATTTGACTAATTAATCAAGTGGTTAACTAATTGACTAATAATAATAATTAGTTGAACCCTTGAAATATTCATGGGAAATATTTAAAAAATGTAAGCATCTGTAAACTGTGTGCTGGTGCCATGAGCAATGTTTCTATTTTGTGAGAGTTACAGAATATAGAAAGAAGTGAGAAACCGATAACTGTAGAATCCAACCAAAATATTTCGGTTACGGAAGCGTAAATAGAATTACTATTTAGCCTTAAAATACATCGTACATTTAAAATTTTTTTCCTACGTCCCAGATATAAAGGTAAAAATAAAATATTTCCACTTTGCAAGTTCGAGTCGAGTACTCCCTTGCACGCTCCGTTGACTCGAACCTTGCTTCTATTGTGGCGAATTTACCGCCTCTGATTAGATAGTCGCACCAAGACACTTTTCGAAGGTGCTTTCCTCCATGTGATTTTATTATTACCCACAAGGGGCGAACATAGATGGGACAATACAATCTGATGATGGGGTCTTTGTACTCCTTAATCGCCAAAAGGGACGTATTAAGTTTCCAGTAACCGGATCCTCTATTTTTAACCTTATCTATGTCAAGCTTACAGGTGACCATTTATGATCACTGTAGCTGATCGGGTAAAACTGTGGACACTTAGCTATTTTACTGTCTACTTTTCTAATTAGTATTCTATCTAAATATGACCTGGAAGATCCGTCGCTGTTTGACCATGTCCACAATGGAGCGTTCGGAAATTCCAGCCACTAATGAATGCGAAGTACCAAGAAAGTTTTCTAGTTCACGAAAATAATCACTTTGCCCTGTATGGTTGGGTGCGTAAATTGCAACCAGTCTGATAACTTTACCATTACTGAACGTCAAATCCATGACGACCAGCCTACCTTCTGGATCTGCAAAAATTAACTTTTTCTCAGAAACCCGGTTTCTTTTTAATAGGACCAACACCCCACTCCCGCCTGTAGGACTGCCAGGAGAGAAAAAACTCTCGTAACCGTCAAACAGCGGGAGTAGACCTCTTGGCCCCTCTAACCGGGTTTCTGTAGCAACAATAACATCTAAATTACGCGACCTGATATCATGCAGGAAGCGACCTTGCTTCCAGCCTGCTCCCAGGCCGCGCACATTCAAACAACCAACATAAATGTAATCCATTACTTACCTTATATCAGTGGTTCGGTTTTTTCTTGTTCTTCTAACTCTTTTTCTGGGCCTCGTGGGGGAGTCTGACGTAGGCCCTCGAATATATGTGGAGATGTCACATCCAATCTAAGTGGGCCTACGTCATGGAAGAATTCTGACTTTATCCGCCCGTAATCCTTCCGGCCTATTCTGTAAATTACAAAGTCGTTTTTTTCACTACTTTCTCCACTTTGGCCATGGCTGCCAACACGTTTCCGAGTCTGCTATTTGCTGCCTTTACGGCCATATATGAGTTCATTGACTCTTTTTTCTTTTTAAGATTACTCTGGGAGGGGTGGTTTCCGTTTTTCTTTTTTTCCTTCCGGTAATTTTTGCCCACCCCTCCTCATTTATCTTTTCCTCGCTCTTTTTTTCCTCCGCCGCTGGTTCTGCTGTCACCGTCACCTCCACACCTTCAGTCTTCCTTCTGGGCCGTCCGACGCTGTCTGGTGACACATTATCTTCTTTTTCTTTTGGCTTAGGTGCTTCCTGCGGTTTGGGTTGGGGTTGGCATTCCGCCCTTACATGACCCTTCTTGCCGCAGCCGAAGCACCTCGGCTTCCTGCCCTCCACGAAAACTGTTATTTTCTCGTCTTCACTAATCTTTACCGTTTCTGGAATTTCTTCCAGTGTTTGCACCTCCGCCTGAATGGCTATCACTATTTTCTGCCCTTTCCAGAGAACTCCTCTTCCTCCACTGTGGCCTGGAGGATATTTATTTTTTCCTCCAGACCTACCATCACTGCTGCCACCAGACATTCAGCATCTGCCTCTGGCGGAATGTTGTTCATCGAAATTTTCGACGTCCTTTTTCCTTTATACAATGGTAGTAAGACAATGTTTTCCGCTTTGATTGGCTCCATCGATAGTTTCTTCGCTATCTCCTCCGTAGTAAAACGCACCTCCACTGTGCCGTATCTTTTTCCTCTGTTTATATACGTTATTTTATCCATAAAAGGTTTTAGACAAGACTCTATTTTTTTTCTTCGATTTTTTGGATCATTTTTTTCGTTGTGTCGTAAGTTTTATATATTATTCTTTTTTTTTCTATATCGTCATGTATTTGTATGTTTGTGGCCACAGTCACTTCTGTGCCTTCTTTTTTTACACAGTCTGCAAATTTTTTAAAATTTTCTATATTTATTTTTTGATCTTTTTCCCAGCCACTTCAGCGAATTTTTTTGCTGGAGTTGATGCTGGTACTGGTTTTTCCATTTCTTGGGCGATGCCGCCTCTTTTTTCTTCGGCGACAACGCCTCTTTTTTTCTTGGCGACAACGCCTTTTTTACTTGGCGACAACGCGGGTATTCATCCTCGCTCGTCACGGGCGAATAAGAGATGGGGGACTCCATCTTGAACAAATGGCTTTAACAAGCCTTTGGTAAATCCAAATTAATTGTAGTTTTCCCCCACTGAGGGGTAACACCAACGCGAAGTCTTCGCGCGAAGGCTGACTTCGTCAGTTAGACAACAATAGACGAAACAGGTAGACCAACAGTATATAATAACAGAGATAATAGTACGAGAGCAAAATTATATCAACTTACTAATAACGCAAAAAATTGATTTCCGCCGTGTGATTTTATTATTACCCACAAGGGGCGAACATAGATGGGACAATACAATCTGATGATGGGGTCAGACAAACGAATGGGTTTTTACAATAAATCGGATTTAAAAATTTTCATGAATTACAATAAATGGACAGAAATCGAATGATGGGACAGACCGGAAGACATTACGGGTGGAGTGGGTGCGGGTTTAGCTCGGACCCCACGAGCCCCGCCTCCCCACTGATACTTTTGGTTGCGCTTGGTATTACATTTATGTTGTATCTTTCACTCGCAACTTTCGTGCTACATCCTTCCATCGTTCTTCATACACTCTCCTAGTCAGGCATATTCTCTCCAGCCCTATCTTCCTTTTCAGGTGAAAGATGAAATAATTCATCAAACCAGGGCCGGAGATGAACTTGCCTGACTGTAAACCTTTCATTCTCGTCTTCCATATCACCTCTTTCGCAATTGCTACTACAACGAGAAAACGAAACTTACCTTCATTCACGAGGAAATCGGTGGGTCAATTTTTGTAATCGACTCAGTCGACAGCTGTACTCTTGTGTACCTGACAACAGGTGTTCGGCATAAACCCACACCTCAGACACGTCCGGACAATGAACAATAGCGTGCGGGACGGTTTCCCTATCCCGCCCGCATCTTGGACATATCGGACTGTTGGCCACCGTGCCTTGCGAGTTTATCCCGAACAGGTAGAGCTCCTCTGTAGCATTGCCATGCCAGAGACTTCTGGAAGTTGTCCAGTGTCCTCGGCTCGAACGTACGTCGGAACAGACTGGCCAGCTGATTATCGTCGAGACCTAGGGTTTCCCCCAAGGTATCTTCACATTCCGCCTCTACCAACCCTCTATAGAGGAATGTGGTGGAACCCCCACCGCAGGCGTTGCCCGAGCGACGGAACAGCAGGAGAGCCTTGCGACACTCCGTGTACCAAGTACCAAGTTTCGATCTACGATTCAGCCAGGTTTCCCATCCACCGAAACTAGTGAACTTGGGAAACATCAGTTTTTCTAGCGAAGACCACACCCGTTCACCATCCAGGTAGAGCCACAGATGTCTTAACCTCAGCGCATGTCTGCGCATCATCAGCCAAGGCATCCCTAGCCCACCTTTAACGGTTGTTGACAGCAAGTAGAGCGTTTCACAAGTGGTTTCCCGCCCTTCCACAAGAAGTAGAAGAGCTGTCTTTCCAACTTGATCAACCACGAGTCAGGGCAAGGAACGACGGAAAGGCGGTAGGTGATAACCGATGCGATAAACACATTGGCCACCTCCGCCCTCCCTTTCAGGGATAGCCACCGCCAAGACCAGGTCTTGGCTACTGCAGCCACCTTGCTTGTTACCTCGCCCCAATTCTTCTCTATTTGGAGGTCTGGACTGAACCAGACCCCTAGCAGTTTAATCGGACCCTCCGTCCAACGTCCCACGACGCTGTCAGGAGGCATCGACTTGCCTCTCCAGGTGCCGAGTTGCAAGCCGACTGACTTTTCGCGATTAACTTTTGCTCCTGTCACCGTCTCGTAAACCTCTATGGCCTTGCCTACTTTACATAGGTGGTCCATTTCGGTTACGATGATGGTGATGTCATCCGCGTACGCTGACACTGATTTTCCATTACCTGGCTGTCTCGGGATGCCGCTCAGTTTTCGCAGTAATGGCTCAAGAGCCATCACGTACAAAAGCGGGGAGAGTGGACACCCTTGACGAACTGAGCGTTCGATTTTGAACGGCTTCGACAAGAAGCCGTTCACCCGAACTACCGAGTCGATGTTATCATAAATTTGGATAATCCACCTGAGGAAGCCAAGGCTCAGCCCGAACTGTGCCAGGGCAGATACCAGGTAACGATGGTCGACCCTATCAAAAGCTTTAGATTGGTCTAAATGGACCAGTGCCCCGCCCTTGCCAGAATCACTATTAAACCCCTCTATAGTGTACCGCATTAGATGGAGATTATCCTGAATGGATCTGCCCGGAACGGCACATGTCTGTGCCTCTCCGATCAGACCATCCGCGACACGCGCCAATCTTTTCGATAACACTTTGGCCAAAATCTTCAACTCTGTGTTTAGCAGAGTGATGGGCCTGAAATTATCAATGCACTCCCCCTTGCTCGGGTCCTTTCTGACGAGAGTCACTACTCCCCGGCGCACAGATCTGGGTATAAGCCCGTCTGCTGCCAGTTCGCATAGACCTCCGCCAGTAGGTGCCCGAACAAGTCTGGCGTACTCTTATATAACTCATAGGGTAGACCATCCAAACCCGGCGCCTTGCCCGCGCCGCAGTCCGCCATTGCCTCAAACACCTCCCCAGGCGTGATTGGCCCTTCACAGCCCTCCGCATCTCGCCCCGATAAGCGCGGCAGACCGTCGAGTAGGTCCGTAAAGGCCCTCTTCCTATCCAGTCCGCCGCACTCACCGAAAAGCTGAGCGAAGTGCTCCTGAAAGGCCTCACACATCTCCTCGGGTTCGTTTATCAACTCACCTTGTTGGTTCGTCAAAGATCGAATCGTGGCATCGTTACCATGCTGAGCTTCCACCACTCGGGCCCATCTCACGGCGTTGATTCCTTCACATCCCATATGACGGATTCTAGCCCTGACAATGCAGCCCATGTGTTTGGCCTCGAGGTGCTGGTTTAACACCAGTCTCTTGGACGCCACCTGAGCCGCAGAGCCAGTTTTCATGGCTTCCTCTAATTCCTTAACTAGAGTAGTTTCCCTTCTAGCCTCTCTAGCCACTACTCCTATGCTATATCTAATAGACTCAAACTTGATGGCTCGTTTGAGGGCGTACCACCATTTGTTATTAATGATGGTACCAGATAGTGCCCTCTGAATTATATTCCTAATCCGGTCTTTGTACTCCTTAATCGCCAAAAGGGACGTATTAAGTTTCCAGTAGCCGGATCCTCTATTTTTAACCTTATCTATGTCAAGCTTACAAGTGACCATTTTATGATCACTGTAGCTGATCGGGTAAAACTGTGGACACTTAGCTATTTTACTGTCTACTTTTCTAATTAGTATTCTATCTAAATATGACCTGGAAGATCCGTCGCTGTTTGACCATGTCCACAATGGAGCGTTCGGAAATTCCAGCCTATAAGGATCTGCTAGCTCAAAGCGGCACTTAGCAGTTCCATGAAGCCACTGTTGCCTTTTCTATCTGGACACGAGCCAACATAATCTACATCCGCTTTGCAAATTGTGTTAAAGTCTCCTAGCACCACTAATGAATGCGAAGTACCAAGAAAGTTTTCTAGTTCACGAAAATAATCACTTTGCCCTGTATGGTTGGGTGCGTAAATTGCAACCAGTCTGATAACTTTACCATTACTGAACGTCAAATCCATGACGACCAGCCTACCTTCTGGATCTGCAAAAATTAACTTTTTCTCAGAAACCCGGTTTCTTTTTAATAGGACCAACACCCCACTCCCGCCTGTAGGACTGCCAGGAGAGAAAAAACTCTCGTAGCCGTCAAACAGCGGGAGTAGACCTCTTGGCCCCTCTAACCGGGTTTCTGTAGCAACAATAACATCTAAATTACGCGACCTGATATCATGCAGGAAGCGACCTTGCTTCCAGTCTGCTCCCAGGCCGCGCACATTCAAACAACCAACATAAATGTAATCCATTACTTACCTTATATCAGTGGTTCGGTTTTCTCTTGTTCTTCTAACTCTTTTTCTGGGCCTCGTGGGGGAGTCTGACGTAGGCCCTCGAATATATGTGGAGATGTCACATCCAATCTAAGTGGGCCTACGTCATGGAAGAATTCTGACTTTATCCGCCCGTAATCCTTCCGGTCTATTCTGTAAATTACAAAGTCATTTTTTTTCTCTACTTTCTCCACTTTGGCCATGGCTGCCAACATGTTTCCGAGTCTGCTATTTGATGCTTTTACGGCCATATATGAGTTTATTGACTCTTTTTTCTTTTTTAAAATTACTCTGGGAGGGGTGGTTTCCGTTTTTCTTTTTTTTTTTCCGATAATTTTTGCCCACCCCTCCTCATTTATCTTTTCCTCGCTCTTTTTTTTCTCCGCCGCTGGTTCTGCTGTTACCGTCACCTCCACACCTTCAGTCTTCCCTTCTGGGCCGTCTGACGCTGCTTCTGGTGACACATTGTCTTCTTTTTCTTTTGGCTTAGGTGCTTCCTGCGGTTTGGGTTGGGGTTGGCATTCCGCCCTTACATGCCCCTTCTTGCCGCAGCCGAAGCACCTCGGTTTCCTGCCCTCCACGAACACTGTTATTTTCTCGTCTTCACTAATCTTTACCGTTTCTGGAATTTCTTCCAGTGTTTGCACCTCCGCCTGAATGGCTATCACTATTTTTTGGCCTTTCCAAAACTCCTCTTCCTCCACTGTGGCCTGGAGGATGTTTATTTTTTTCCTCCAGACCTACCATCACTGCTGCCACCAGACATTCAGCATCTGCCTCTGGCGGTATGTTGTTCATTGAAATTTTCGACGTCCTTTTTCCTTTGTACAATGGTAGTAAGACAATGTTTTCCGCTTTGATTGGC